>NC_135874.1:26136119-26151672 GCF_031162955.1 Sander vitreus | reverse complement strand
TCGGATGCCTAATGCTTCTTTTCAATCAAAACAGTCACAGTTCTAGGGCTGTACTGAATAGTTTGAAGCTTCATTCATAACGGCGACGTTCAAATTCTAAATCAACGTTCAAATGCCAATTTGAATACGCGAGTCCAGCCGTAGCTAGAAGCTACAAAACTACTGAGAGCTGAACACAGAGACTTTTAGAAAAAGGTCTCTCTTCCTGGTCTCCAGCACAGACACGAGTTAGGTTCAGTCTCAGTAGAGCTGGAACAACTCCAAATTTTGCTGTGCAATTAATTGTCTCAGAAATAATTGCCATTAGCGGGGCTCGACATAAGCAATGGCCCGGGGCCAGTAAAAACGTATGTCGGGCTAGTTGATTGGCCAGTCACTGGCCCGTGGCTCTGTCTGCTGCATCAGAAAACGTCATACAGAGTGGCGCGAAGTGTGTGAATGTTAGCTAACAGTTCACATTTTCACCTCAGGTCATTTATAACCAGTTCATTTGGATACAAGCGTTGCATTTTGGAAGATAGACGGGATTCTGAACAGCGATGCCCGCGCTGCACGCACGCACACAAACACACAAACACAGCCGAGGTGTGTGCGTTACTTCACGCAGCACATAACTGACTGGAAACGATACCGAGGATTATTTACCGCCAATGGTGCAGATGAACTAACGCTACACTCGTTACTGTACGTAGCCGACAATAAAACCTCCATGATTAAAGAGTCAATACCCACCTACCTGTTCTACAGGCATAAACATGCAGAAACCGATATTTCAGTCTGCTCTGTCTGCACTGTCCACCGCGCTGTGCAAACACAGCGCTACTCTGCAAATAGTGACTTTTTACAAACAAGCTACAATGAAAGATGTCAGTTTGTAGTCCGTTTATATTAGTTTGCAACAAATCTTGAACTTTGGACAAACTCTTGTAAACATAGCTGCTGTCTAAACTAACCTTCCTCTCCGCTGGAGCGGTAAACCTATGGATGTATTATAAGACCAAAACAGATACATGTGGCTACTTAATATGCACGTGAATGACGCTGCATTCTTCATTCTTGATGATGTTGCCGGTTGTAGGGATGGGCATTCGATTACATTTTCTTCGTCGATCGTCGGAAGAATTAACGATCGACTATCAATTAATCATTCCAATTTTTATATTAAAATTTATAATTTAACTTTTTATAAATTAAAAATGCAATGAAAATACAAAAATACATTTTTCTTCGGTGAGATCTTTATTACAAGAAGAGCAACTTGTGGCAGTTAAACTTGACGGTAAACTAAACTTAAAGATATATGCACTTCAGTGTTCTAAAGCAGCGTTGAACCTGCAGCTGCGAGCCGGCGTTCCCAAATAATAAATACATTAAAAAAAGAATCATGTTAAACAATAACTTAACCAAAAACATAATACTTAGATCTGACAGGTTTCGTCAAAATGCAACTCAAAACTATTCCAGGCACGGAGTGGAGAAAGAGGGTGCGAGAGATTAGCCTAAACAATGAATTAGGCTACTTAACAAAGCCTCATAAAACATAACTAGTAACTCACATACAACTTCTGCACCAGTCTACTGATTTTTGTTGAGAAAGATAAGCATGTTGACATGATCTGGGGTCAGACGCGACCGCAACCTGGTGACCGCCAGTCCAGCCGCCGAAAACACCCGCTCTGAGGGGACTGACGTTGCCGGGATGCACAGGTACCTCCGCGCTAACTTGGCCAGCCCGGGGAACCTTATTCCGTTCCCTTTCCAACAGTCTGTGGGGGTGCAATCCAGGGGTGGGGGGAGTCTCCCTCAGAAAGTTCTGAAGTTCTGCTTCGATGCCAGCCTCGCATTGAGTGGTATAGTGCTCCCCAAGGCGTTGTGCCATAGCAGCGGACTGGGAGGCCGCCACTCCAGTGTTTGCGCTCCCCCCGTCCGTGTCAGACAACGCAGCCTCGTCTCCCTGAGCCTGTGGGATAGCCGCCCTACCGGTCTCCACTGCCTCTCCCAGTTCAACCAGTTTCGCAGTAGCAGCCAGTCTCGGTGTTGGTGTAAGAAAGCGCAGGCGTTTGTGACGAGGGTCCAGCATTGATGAGATCATGGGGGCGAATGGCACAAACTCATCACCAGACTCAACCTGTATATATAAATATATGATGGGGGAATCAATAATCAGGAAAAAAAAAAAAATGCTGTATCTAAATAGGTAACACAATGCAGATAACAGTCAAGTATGCATGTAATTGGGTATATCATGTAAACTAAAATAAATAAAAAAAGTTTAGCTTACATTCATTCGCCTGATGAGGGAGGAACGCACTTTTGTCTTGAATTCGGTGAGTCTGGGCCCGTCACCTTCACTGCGCAGGAGGTGGATATTGATGAGGCTGAAGGTGACGGGATAAGTGTTAGAGATGGAGACGTCTTTCTCTGCAGACATAACCGTGGTGGCACATTAAAGTGCCGACAGCACAGGCCGTGTGTCCTCCATCTGCTGCCAGTACTCATCCTTCAACACCAGGATCCTGGCATCTTGAAGCTTGGTCACGGTTCGGTGCGACAGCACAGCAACAACGGCCCACCGCTGCTCCACCAGGCGATCACTGGATAAGCCGGTGAGTTGCGAGGCCCATTTGCTCCAGTTTCTTTTGCAGCGCTTTGGTTGCTGCAGTGCTGTGGTTAAAGTGGCTAACGAGTTTACTAGCCGCAGATATTACCCGATACAGATACAGTGCAAATCCGTCATTTATGGCCAACTGGAGGGTGTGTGCAAAGCAGGCAACGGAAATCCAGAGCACTCTGGGTGGGACTGCTGGCAGCAACAATATTGGCCGCGTTGTCGTGAACGCATGCAATAACTCGGTCTTTAAGTCCCCACTGCTCTACAGCTCCATTCATTTTCTCAGCGACGTGGTCAGCTGTATGCCGGCCTGGCAGGCTTTCTGTGAGCAGGACCGCTGAGTTCATTTGCCAGTCATCACTGATGTAGTGGCAGGTGATGGTGATGTAGCTCTCAGCTGTTAAAGCGGTCCAGCAGTCTGTAGTTAGAGCAACTCTGTCAGCGGTGCTCAATTCTTTTAACAGCTCCCGCTTCCTTTCTTCGTAGTGAGTTTCTACCAGTCTGGTGATGGCACGTCGTGACGGAACGTGATATGCTGGTTCCAAAAAAAATGTATAAATTGTCAAAAACCTTTGCCCTTCAACAATACTTAAAGGCAGCATATCCATCTCAATGAACTCGCAGATCCCTTGGGTAAGTTTTTCTGCTCGTTGTGCATCGCAGCTCCTCCGTGCTAACGCCGAGATGATGCTAGGTTGAGACTGAGAGCAGGATGCACCGCCACCGACATTTTTTAAATCAAAATGGTCCCACGCCACACTTCGCCGTGACCTCTTCATGATTACTTTTGAAATCAAAACAGAAACTTGCAGGTAACCGAGTAGCCTGTGACGCCCCCGTGTGGTAAAATGTGTAATTGCTGCCACACAGTGAAATTCATTTCATTGCTTCAAGACTCACGCTACGGTACGCAACCTGCATTAGTTATCGATAACAAATTAACGTGATCGAGGAAATTCTTAATGATCAATTCTCGATCGTCGATTAATCATGCCCATCTCTAGCCGGTTGTATTATTTTGCAACAGCATTGTCTTATTTCAAATTAGGCATACAGGACGAATGCTAGCCTGCTTATCAATCCATTCATCATTAAAGCGGTTTTCCACAACTTTTGGCTTCAGGCTCTTTGACTGTGACATTTTTACCGGACAACAGGCCTTTCTTTCTGCAAGCATTTTCCACCAATCAGGACACCGATTATGTTTCAGTAATCAAGACTTTAACCATCACTCCTCAGTGAACTGCCCCCTAATCTGAGATCATTTTCTAGTTAAGTAGCCTTAATCCATAATGATAGTTATCATTATGGATTTTCCATGTTTTGTAGGAGCTTGCTTACACCAATAGCCTACATGTAAAAAGAATATAGCATTAATTTAGTAAGAAAGTGAAAATATCAAACAAGAAGATGCGTATTAGGTATAATTTTATTTTCTTTATCTGAAAGTCCGGCCCCCGGAGTGTCTGCTTAAAAATAAATTCTGGCCCTTGGAAAAATATAGTTGATGACCCTGGTCTAGCTTTACTGCTAATGGCACAACATACAGTGGCAAGCTGGGTTAGAACCATTTCCCGAAGCTTCATGGTAGGTGCGGCGTATATTTTCCTGCTTTTTTGTCCCTTGCCAATCACACCTATGATATTTCTTTCAGGGCCAGTAAAAAATGTAGAAGGGGCCAGCAAAACTCTGATCTCTGACTCAGGGATTTTTTTTCTATGTTGAGCCCTGCCATTAGACAGAAGAAAATTTGGCTAGCCGGCTCAACCGCAACCAAACAAACGATAGCTCGGTCTCTTGACCCGCAGACAACAGGAGGGTTAAATGAACATAAAACTGACAAACCCATCAACAGTCATACTCAGGACCTTAGCTAATGTTAGCAATTAAATTGTGGTTAAACAAAAACACGGCAATTATTAAAAATGTTGCAATTAGACAATTATGTATTGTATATAGTCTGTCTGCCTGTAACTGATGTTGTCCTTAACAGGTCTCTCTTGAGAATGAGACCCCGTGTCTCAATGGGAGTACCTGTATAAATAAAGGTTAAATAAAAGTGTATTATTGTTACAGGCCCAAGTCTCAGAACATGTAGACTTAGGACTGGATCGTGGTTGGTCATTGTAGAGCACAGGTAGGGAAACCTAAAAGTCAGTTGTGTTTCAGTTGTCAAAATGAATGTAATATAGAAAGTAATAACTAGACTTACATTAACCAATACTGCTTCATACTACTCTGTGGACACCGTTTTATTTGGTTGTAGACATAAGAATCTGTGTGTTTTACATCATTTCTTTGACACCAGAAAGAGTGATTTTGTTGTTGCAGCCACCAAAAACTGTTCTAGAAATAAAGGGCGCCTGGTGAAAGATACATGACTATCAAGTCTGGACCAATGATGCAACACTGACGACTGGTATGTAGCCCGTGGCAACACTGTAAGCCCATTACAGCAGGCGGCATCGACAGGTGTCACCACAGCTTGATGTGCAGCACCACGTCGAGATACACCACGGTCCTATTTCCAAGTGTTAACATTTGCCCCAGATAGCCACATCCCGACTACATGGCCGCAACTAACCGTTATTTTCACTGCTGGTTATTTTCTCGATTACTCTAAAAGCGGTCTCTAAAATGGTGAAACATGTGGATCAGTGTTGCCCAAAGCCCAAGATGACGTCCTCAAATGTCTTGTTTTGGCCACAACTCAAAAAGATATTCAGTTTACTGTCACAGACAAGAGAAGAAACTAGAAAACATTCACATTTAAGAAGCTGTATTGTATATTATATATGCAGTATATGGCATATGTCAATAAGAATCAGTTTATGCCAGTGAGAGTGAAACTGTTTACAAGTGCCATTATGAATGTTTTTAATTGCTCTTTATTATTTATGTAAAGCACTAAATTGCCTTGTTGCTGAGATGTGCTATACAAATAATGCTGCCTTGCCATAAGACAGTAGCAGTGCAGCAGTATAAAAAGAATCAACACCATTCGGACTCAGCATATGCCACTTGAACTAGAGTGTAACACCACCAGCACCTTTCTGATCTCCGTGTCACTCCATGCCTGTGTGTGAAATGTACGGTATGTACGTTTTAAGAAGCTTAAGCCGTACTTTCTATGTTCACATATGTACCTTAACAATGGGCATATTGTACCTGTTAATGTGACTGTACTGGTTACAGTCACATTAACAGGAATGCTAGGTGCAATGGCGTTTTTCCATTACATGGTACCTGTTCGACTCGCCTCGACTCGACTCGCCTCGACACACTGTGCGTCCGTTTTCCATTTTAGATTTTAGTACCGCCTCAGCGTGGCTGGTCGTCTTATATGCCGGCTCGACGCAAACACCAGCGCACAAGTATAAACATCAGGCCACTTGAGCTTGTTTTACAGTTCTGTGGAGGCTCCACGCAGAGCTTTCGCCGTAGCCTATGTAAGTGGCCTGATGTTTATACTTGTGCGCTGGTGCGTGCGTCGAGCCGGCCATGTGTGTGTGTACGTAGGCTATGGCGAAAGCTCTGCCTGGAGCCTCCGCAGAACTGTAAAACAAGCGGCGCCGCAGTAAACTGCCGTGACCTAACGCGACACACACACACACACACACACACACACACACACAGAACGTGGAAGCTGTGTTGTTGTTGCCAGAAGACACATTTAGTTTCAAATGAAGCTGGAGGTAGCAACACAGCTGGCTAAACTATTTAAAAATAGCGGGTTTGTTCAGGACACCGCCGTCTGTTGCTTTCACGTCACCTTTTCTGCTCGCCTCAGCTCGCTTAGATCCTCGACTGAGGTGATACTAAAAAAAAAGTACCTGTTAGCAGGTACAAGGTACTTTTTTCGTAATGGAAAACCAAAAAAGGCGAGTAGAGTCGAGGCGAGTCGAGCAGGTACCATGTAATGGAAAAGCGCCACAAGACAGACTGACGGGGCAACAAAAAAAAAAAAAAAAAAAAAAAAAAAAAAGACTTACCAAATCTTTTACAAACATGACAACATATCAAATTGCAAGGACATTTATAAAAAAAAGGTATTGGTCTGAAAGGGCCTTAAGAAACGTTTAAATTACTGAATCTTTCACACCTGTAGTCTTATATTAACACGCAACATATCTGCCATAGTCCCACAGTTTTGCACAAGTGTAGCTGGCAGCTAGCCTACATCAAGCAAAACATACATGCAGAACACAATGTCGGAAACATTAGCCAGATTAATTTATTTTCACTGCACCATATCCAGCGGCTGTCATTAAATATATAAACCAGTGCCAGTATGACATTTATTTCTACAATTCTCTGTTCTCGATAGCAAGTATTAAACCATCATGTTTACACGTTGTTAGCAGCTTCCTCTCTCAAAATGTAAGCAAGAACCCATGTAAGGCAATTTAAAAGCCATTAGCTGGACACTTGACCATTAAGTTACTGGCAGAGACCATGCCGAGTAACATTAGCTAGCTAGTTAGCGACTAAGCAGCTCATTTTCTGCCAAGCATAAACGTTATAATGTTAAATAACTAGCCGAGTTAATTAACATAACCATGACGTCAAAGCAATTTGATGACATTTTTGGAGATGCTTGCCTGAGATTTCATGATTAAAAAAGAGCAACAAAGCCTCTCAAGATCCTTGGCCTCATTATTGGTGGCAAAGTATGAACCGGGGACGCTAGCTTAGCGTTACATTTACAAACAACTGGATGCTAACGTATTAGCTTATTTACGTTACGTTATCTTAGCTGATATCATGTCGTAAAGAATAGTTCGGTACAAATAATGTCTCAGATAGACTATTAGCCTTTCGCATAGCGTTACCAGTTGGCAAACACTCGCATAACTGCATTGAAAACCCTTTTAGCAGCTTTCAGCAGGGTAAGTTAACGGTTAACTTAACGTTAACCTAGCATGGCTAGCGAATGCTACATCAAACAGATCGATCCTGTCGGGAACCAGTTATTGACCTGACTATTTTAATGGCCAAAGGCATGTGGCGTTATGTCACAATATGTGTGCCTGGCCCCGACAGTGTAACGAGCCAAACTGAAACATGGCTTCACCCAAAATGTACAGCGTGTAACGCAACACAACGTCCGGACAGTGACTACATCCACCATGCACCATCACCATGTCAGCCAGCCAGTTTGCTAGTTAGCTAGCTGTTAGCTAGCAAGGCCAACACATGCACAAGAGTAACGTTAACGTTATTCTAGAAAGACAAAAACATATAATTCGGTACATAATCTCACCTGATGTATGTTTTTCAATTGATAGAATTGGCTATAAAGACTTGAAATCGTTCGTTGGATACCCCCACTGCCATTCACTCTTGCTGTCCCGATTTGGTGGCTACTCGTTCACGGTGGGACCACTTCCTTTCACCCGGGCCTCTGCTACGACAAAACGTTAACGTAAACTCCGTAACTGCCAGCCGCTAATCTTTTACGTTATTCTACTAAAGTGAAGGAGAATCCCTGCGCTTCGAATGTTAGTAATGTGCTAAAAGTGTGGAGGTCTCGATGGTTCCTCTGCTGTCACTGGCCTCATTTCAGGGAAGATAGAAGAAACCCATTATATTATATTGTATTGTATTGTATTGTATTGTATTGTATTGACATTACCTAAATTCCTATTTAATCCCTAAAAAATCCCATCAATCACAAAACATTAAAGTGCACACCAAGTAAATAAATAACAGATAAATAGAACAGAGCGAATACGAACTTATACACATTACTTTTTGCATTATAAATATTTACACAAAATTAAATACCAATATTTTATTCATTCCCAGAGGGTAAACCAGTATACACATAATACACGAGATTAAATGATAAGTTTTAGCGTGAGGTTGTAGTTAGTGTGTTGTGGACTGCATTATTTCAGAGGGGACTCTAATATTTAGTTATATAGTTTTAGGTGCTTATTATATGTTCATACCCAACCAATTCTCCTCCTATATGTGTTTGTATATTTGCACACTGGTTACTTCACATTTAATATTACACATATTTTATTTAGTTATATATGTATGTAGGTTGTAAATTGTATTCTACACTTGTATATACATGTACATTCTTTTCATTACTCTAAGTATATTTATTTTTAAACTGTTTTTTTCAGTAGTTGTTCTGGCACTGTTATCTTTGCTATCTTTTTTTTTTATCTTATTCATTATGTATAGTATATTTCTTGTATTTTGTGTATGTGAGTGAGTGAGTATGTGTGTCTGTCCTTTCCCAATTTCCCAATTTGGGATTAATAAAGTCTATCTATCTATCTATCTATCTATCTATCTATCTATCTATCTATCTGTCTGTCTGTCTGTCTGTCTGCCTGTCTGCCTGTCTGTCTATCTGTCTGTCTGTCTGTCTGTCTCTATATATTCAGCCCTCCTGAAGTTGTTGACTGTGTTACATGATGTCCTCTAGGTGGCAGCATTACTCCACATTGCTGTTCTGTTAGTAGGCCTACCAAGTGCCTTGAACACGTGTGAAATATGTATTGTTTTCTTTCCTACAAAGGCCTGCAGGTTTCAGAGAGGCAAACTCAATACTCCCAGATCTATTTAACAATACCTGGAACTGGATTTAAGTGCCAATTTAACATTACAGTAACAAAGAATTGACAAACTTGAGATTATTGACTGGGAAATAATTATTTGGAGCCACGTGTGTGTGTGTGTGCGTGTGCGTGTGCGTGTGTCTGATGTTTGTCGGGTGACCATACAGACGTTTATGCTTGTGTTTTTTACTGTTATCTGTTGATTGTTGGAGCACATGATGCAAGAAAACACTGAAAATGTGGACAGAAGTCTTATCTTATAAGCTCCATCTTTGTTCATTAAAGCAAATATAAGAACAACAATGGGTCTGTTTGCTGCTGAGCAGGTAGTGCAGGTCCATCACAGTCTTTCCACTGAAAACAGCTGCTGTTGGAAACCAGTTGAGAGATTATGAGACTAAGCTAAAAAGTTACTTTTCTTTTGGGTTGTCAAACCAAACCAGTAAACTGAAAGAGCATAAAAAGGCTCAGTAGAGCTAAGGAGAACAGCAGAGTCGGGTGATAATGCTTTAAACCTTTTTTTAAAGTAACCCGAATAACATGGTAAATATGTGTTATGTATTCATTCATTTTTAGCCTGGTATTTACATGTCTTTAAACTATTCACTGCAGATCTCCAGGATCTGCCAATAATCAATCAATCAATCACATTTTTTTTCAAGGGTAAGATCACCATTAAACATGGTCTTGGTGCTGAAAAGGCAGTCGGACTGATCATTTGGCTCCCCGAGGTCCAAAAAGTGCCTCGGAACACACTGAAGCGACGCCGACTTGAGCGTACGTTCTGCACGAGACGTAATACAAAAACTGAAAACCGGCTTGTTCGAACTACAATCTCGTATTTTACGAAAATAGTTCACTGAAGCGTGTTTCTGAAAACATTTTAGACGAGAAATAGGCCGTGCAGTTGCTGAATCTGTCTTCATTTCAGATCAGCAAAGGTCAGTTTAAAAGACTTTCGTCAGATTTTGAGAGGCGTTCGTCACTCATCCCGCTCGCCATTTCCGGGTTAGCACTCCACCAATCAGATTGGTCATTGAGTCCGACTGCCCGCACTCCGACCCAGCAAGTCAGGTCGGCCAAAATGAAGTCCGGGGGCCCCTCCGACGGACGACGGTATGGAACACACCGAACAGACTCGAGTCACCAACCTCGCCAGACTGTCCGACGGTCGATAAATCAGGTTGGTGTGTCAGCGCCTTAAAGGAACACAGAAATAACATACAGCAACAAAACAATTGAACAGCAATTAAATCAGTAATAATAAACCTGCAACATAAGACAATAAGTGGAAAAAGGTCGCAGAAAGGATGGGGTTTTCTGGTGAGCCGTAGTATAGTAGAGTAGAGGTGGGTTTTCAATATAGATTTAATTATGTAAAATGAGTGAGCTCATTTAACATGAATAATAAGAAGTGAAAAGAAAACACACAAGAGACAAAGGGTTTAAAACATGTCATTTATTGCACTTGACTGGTGCTGTTGAAACAATTAGAACGATTGAGGTTCTTTACTAGGTCAGTTCCTTCAGTGTTTTGGTGGGGGGGGCTGGTATGGTCCTGTGGCCATGGTCACTGCAGACACAAACACACACAGTCACACATACTGTATCCTTGTAAAGACCTTTAACTGCCTTCCCTCTTTCCTAAGGTACTACTCCAGACTCTGAGGGACTACCACAGTATTTGGGGACTTTACCCAGCAGTAGCACTCAGGCTGTCTGAGGGGGCCGGGGCCTAAAAAATGAAATTGGCACCAACGCGCAGAGAGTCGTAATCCAATTTGGTGAAAACAGTTCCAAACTTAAAACTTGATTTATGGTTGTGCGGAGGCTCCACGCAGAGCTCCCGCCGTAGCCCACGTAAGTAGTCTGAAGTTTGTACTTGTGAGTTGGTGTGTGTGTCGATCTCTTTAGGAGAATATCAGGGCAGGCATGCGTGTGCGCGCGTGAGGAGTGTGTGGTAGAGCGAGTGAGAGAGTGACGGCAAGTGTGGCTAGAGTCATAGTGAGAGAAACAAAGTGTCTCCCTTGTGCTTAACTGCGTGTCAATCACTGCTCATGCACACGCATTCATTCTCCCTTGTGGGGGGAGGGGCTTAGGAGACCGTTTTGGGTTCTAGCGGAAAGGGGGGGAGGGACTGAGAAGTTGTTGATGTTCCAATTTTTTGGCTAAGTCCTGGATCTTTGCAATCCTACCTACAGCACCTTTAACCCTTTCCTTGATTTCATGTCGTTTATGGAGAATGAGAACCAGGAAATTAGTTGGGGGGGGGAATGCAACGCTACCAAGCCACGGCCGAACGACATGTAGTCAAATTTTTCGAAAGGTGCACGTCAGGCTACAGCGTAGGCTACGGCGTAGGCTTCGGCCTAGGCTACGGTGTAGGCTACGGCGTAGGCTACGGCGTAGGCTACGGCGTAGGCTACGGCGTAGACTTCGGCCTAGGCTACGGCCTAGGCTACGGCGTAGACTTCAGCCTAGGCTACGGCGTAGGCTACGGTGTAGGCTACGGCGTAGGCTTCGGCCTAGGCTACGGCGTAGGCTACGGCGTAGACTTCGGCCTAGGCTACGGCCTAGGCTACGGCGTAGACTTCAGCCTAGGCTACGGCGTAGGCTACGGTGTAGACTTCAGCCTAGGCTATGGCGTAGGCTACGGCGTAGGCTACGGCGTAGGCATCGGCCTAGGCTACGGCGTAGGCTTCGGCCTAGGCTACGGTGTAGGCTACGGTGTAGACTTCAACCTAGGCTACGGCATAGGTCCGTGTCTCCACGTACTTAGGTACGTCGCCACGGCATAGATTTTACGCAGAAGCATAAATCACGCTTTAGAGGGCACTTTATCACCTTCTCTTGCACACTGGGCCACCTAAATCAAATCCTTATTCTAATTTCCACTCTAAACATGAAGTTAAGCTTTGCCCTAACTCGGACCCAATTCTTATCTCAATCCTAAACCTATACCAATGTTACATTGTATTTGTATTTGTAACTAATGCATGCTAATTCTAAACGGAACTCTAAATCAGGTGGTAACAACCATGTCTTTCCTTATTTATCGGCTTTGTTTGCTGGGATTACAAGATGATCATGTCATCATGATGAAATAATTGTGTTGACCTCGACATAAGGTTGGATAGAGTAACATATTCTATGATCTCCAGCTTTGTTTTGTCACCATCCAAATGGTTGTGTTTGAATTTGAACATAAACATAATTCAGAGATTTTAATTCACCATTTAGGATTAGGATTGGGCATCAAGAATCGGTTCCAACTTGGAATTGTTTCAAAAATTAAGATTCCAATGGAATCGTTTCTTTATTGGAATAGATTGGAAGTGTTTTGAATCCAATCATCCAGTTTCCAAATTTAACACACGCAAGTATTGGTTTCCGTAGCGTCCGCCGTACTTCCGGGTGCTTGTTGTGTTGCAGCCACGGAGCACAGTAAGCGCCGTGGCTTCATTTTACGTTGAAAAAGCCCGGTAAAACTGTAAATCACCATTCAATAAAAACATTCCTCTTATCTATGAAATAAGCATGTGACCCATTACAACTCCACCCCTCAAAGAATCGGAATAGAACCGTAATCGAAAGGAAGAATTGAAATTGGAATCAGAATTGTTAATAATTAAAACAATGCCCAACCTTACTCACAATAGACATTAGCAGGTAACCGCAGGAACAACCCAAAAACTAACTAGCCCTTGGTTGAAGTGAAGACTAACGGCTAAATGTCTGTGTCCCATTTCCATACTAAACAGTAATTCTAAGGTTTTGAGTATGTAGTTTATTCAAATAAGTCAATATGCAGACTAAACACACTTGATGTTTAGCCTCTACACTAATTTACAAAAGCAAATTGAAATATAATGCCATCAGAATTACCTTTCTTTTACCACCATAATGTGGAACTGTTGTTCATGAAGAGATCTGAAAAGTTGCTAAATTAGCAAATCTATCAGTGTATTTAATTAGTTTTACTCCTAAATTCATTTACTGAAGTACTGCACTTATGTACAATTTTGAGGTACTTTACTTGGTATTCCAAAGATTGATGGACATTCGTTGGTGTACATATTGCATAATTTCTGACAGTACAAACGTAAAAAGACTTCCTGTAAGGTAGCTGTTAAAACATTTGAAATATAGTTCATACCGGTGGTTCCCAAAGTGGGGTTCGAGGACCCCCAGGGATCCTTGAGGGGGTTCCAGGGGGTCCCCAGCAAGAAGGGGAATCATTTATTTTTACTATAAAAAGGTCCTTGCACACCTCGTCTGAAATTTTCGTATGCGTTTCTTCGAATCTGTCAACCTAAACATTCGTCACGCACAGAAACCTTGCACACCGAGCATTGATCAATAGAAATTGTATTCATAATACAAGGTTTATGGGCTGGGTATGGATGTGTAATAAATAGTATGGAATTGGGACACAGCTCTAGTTCTCACAAGGATAGAAGTACAACAACACATCCGCACACACTTGAGATGTGACTGTGATGCACTCATTGACTGTAAATATTAATGACAGAGCATGTGTGACGTCACCCATTGGTTTGTGGAGATCTGCTATGAGTTGTTGAGTTTGCCGTTACGGGCGCAGCATCCTGGTTGAGGATGTGACGATTTTAGACGGGAGGGAGGAGCCATAGACTGTTGGGCGCTATCTGACTGGGACGTTAGCTGAGAGTTGGCAACGCTGCTTACTCTCTACGTTACGTTACACACTTTCACTGGCAATCTGGATGCAACTGCTGCTGAAAGCTAGCCTACATAATTCGAGGTAAGATTTAGCTTCGCTAGGTTTTAAATATATCTTTGTCCCATAGTTATATTACATATAAGACAGGCCGCGGACTGTCAATCACATCATAGCCACGCCCTAAAACACCCCCTGCTTTATCGTCCCTGCTTTTAGACCCTAATTCAAAAAATGAACATCATTATGTGTTGCAGAAGACTTAAAACTAGCGATTGAGACCATTAGCTAAGTGAGAAGTGGGTCACTTTCTTATAGACTTCTACAGAAACAGACCTCCTTTTGCAACCGCACAAGTCGCCCCCTGCTGGAATTCAGATAGAATGAGGGTTTAAGGTACTTTTAGCATTTGCAGCACTTCGCCGAACCGGATGCTTTGTCCATTAATATTAACAGTCTGTGGATGCACTGTGGGATGATGAGCAGGATTGTTGGAATGAATGGCCCTCAGTCATTAGATGGAGGAGCTGTATTCATATCCAGAGTAAACAGAGACTTCACAGGTCGACTGGTGTGGATGAACAAACAAGGGTCTTCACCTAGTCATAGTGCTTCATTCCAGACAATATTTAAAAATAACATTTCATTGTAAAGCATTCTCTTTCCATTGACAGGCTTGGACAAGCTCAAGCATAGCTCAATCACATAAAACATTTCTTTGTCATAAAACTTCTTAAAAATCCAATATGAGCCATAAAATATTACAAATACATATTCTGCCTCAACTATTATACAATATAGAGCTGGGGGTGATGCTTTAGTACAAGAGTTAAACTAGACTTTACTACGTGTTAAAAACAAGATTTCCATTACTGGTGAGTTTTATACTTTGTGTATGAGCACTTCCACCACTATCTTTGGCAGTTTGTATTACTTTTTCAAAAGTGCAACGGATCAAAATTCCCCTTCATTAGTTATCATTACAATGGTACAGGCACAAAAGCTCAAACATCTTGGCTGTATCACATTATTCTTTTTTTTTTTCTTCAGTTTCCTGCTTCAGCTCCACTATCTCCAGTTTATATGATCAGCTTAAAGAAGTTTTACTTGCAACATCTTCTTAAATGGCTATTCAGAGAGGCATTTAAGCATCCATATATCCATAGTATATACATCTACAAATCATAGAATGCTATACAGTCATGTCAGCTCTGTCGGCTTTGCACAGCAATAAACCACTAACTTCTTTACAGTAGTGTCTTTAAAACACAATATCAGGGCCACAGTTAGGAGAAACATGGCAATGTTATGAGAAGGAAGTTGTAATTTTGAGAAAAAGTTATAATGTTACACAAATAAAGCCATAATTTCATGAGGAAATTGTCAATATTTGGAGAATAAAGTTACCCTGGAAATCCAGAGTTCTCACGAGAGCACAATTTGAATTTGGTCAGCGAGTCACTCTGGCATTCAGTAATGACGCTCATTAACTATGCCCTTGTAGCCGAGCTGCACCAATCACATCGGTGTATCTGATGTAGGCGGGCCAGAGGCGAGCTAAACAGATGACGACAGTTTAATCTGCCAGTTAGCTCCTCTGGTAGCTAAGCGTATGGGGCTCTGGATACGTCACCCCGTGTATTGTTGGGATTGGTCGTAGTGTTA
>NC_135874.1:26038619-26131119 GCF_031162955.1 Sander vitreus | reverse complement strand
AACATCTACTGGCCAAATTGCCAGAAGTCCACAACAATATATCTCCAAAACACATTTTGTAATATTGATGAAATTTCATGATATTCAAGGAAAAACTTCATTTAAATTTAGATTGCCATGAAAGTTACTGAGAACATTCATGCTCTGAAGAGGATAAACCTTTTCCATTTTGGGCACTCTATGAGCTTTCTTGTAGTGGCACCCTCAAGCCAAAATGTCAGATGATTACCATAGAATCTTTACTGGCTGCATTCATGCTACCCAAATGATGAACCATTATAACAACCTCTTAACATTTCCTCTGACATCATCCTTGGGACAAATGTGACATTTGTATCCCTTCTACGGATAAAGGTCTAAGAAAAGCAAAATAAGCAGTGTATTATCATTGCGTCCAACACTTTCATATCCACAAAGATATAGTCTTGTCAACTGCAAACAGTTGATGTATAACAGTGTAGCTAAGTTGCTCTGAGGCACGTGTTTATCTATTCTTCCAGTGCTCTGTTGACAAAATGGAGGCGGTTGTGGCACAGGTGGTGGAGCGGTCGCGTACCAATCTGAAGGTTGGTGGTTCGATCCCTGGCCCTGCAGTCCCATGTTGAAGTGTCCTTGGGCAAGACACTGACCCCTGAATTGCTCCCGATGCTGCGCCATCAGTGTGTGAATGTGTGTGAATGTTTATCTGATGAGCAGGTGGCACCTTGTACAACAGCCCTGCTACCAGTGTATGAATGTGTGTGAATGGTGATTGGTTCCTGTACTATGTAAAAGCGCTTTGAGTAGTTGTTAAGACTAGAAAAGTGCTATATAAATACAATTAATTTACAAAACCCCACAATTATGGCTGGGTGAGAATTCAATATTTTTACTTATCATATTTGCCTTTAATCGTATTGCGACAAAATCCTCATTCTAGGTTGGGTTTTTTTGTAATTCACGTCAAAAAGTTACATTTCTACCACAGTCAATCACAGTCTGACATCTTCAATGACTGATCATTTATTTGTTGAAAATTCTTTATTTGTTTAATGGTGTCGCTAAAAAAAGAGTCATCCTCTGAGGATCAAGAATATCTGTATCAAATTCCATGGCAATCCATCCTATATTTGTTAGGGAATTTTACTCTCTGGTCCGACTGACCAACGGCTAAAATACTTAGGTTTAAAAGGGCAAGCTCATTTGAAACTGAAATGGTCTGATGGTACAGAGGCCCTGCTGAATAACCTTAAATTTACCTTGTCATTCTCTTGTATCGAATCCACTCCATTCCTGAAGTCGTCCTCACCCAGCAGGTCGAGTGGTTGGTCAGGTTGAGTCTCTGAAGCTGGTGCTGGCTGGAGAGCAGATACACTCAAAACTGAAGGCCAGCTCTGCATTTCAGTATCAGGTGGCTCTGTAAACATGGGCTCCTCTTTGTCAGGGTAGAACAGATCCATGGGTTCGATAGCGTCACCAACTACGTCCTCTGTGGGAGAATTTTGATCAAAGTCTGTATAAAACAAGTCCATTACTCTGGATACACTACCTGGTTCATAACACGAAATCTCTGTCGTACCGTTCAGTTTCGAGTTGACTGAATCTAATGTGTTCTGCTGTGTGGCAGCTGTTTCATTGTCAGAAAAGGTGTCCCCCAGTTTGTCCTCGTGTCCATCAGGTTGATCGGTTGAATCAATTTCCTGTTCGGTATTCACAGGTTGAGATTTAGCATCTGTAGAAGTCTGGGAAATCAGGTCCTTCTCAGTGTTACCTGTCTCAAAGTCGTGGTGAGGTGACTCACATTCCTGTTTGGCTTCACTTATTGCCATGTTATCTCCTGTGTCTGGCCCACTTATGTCATATGCATTTGATGATCTGCTGATGTCATGTTCAACCGAATGCCCACTTTCTATGTCCTTTATTTGTTCTGAAGCTGTTGGTTTAACATTTTCTGAAACCAGGCAGGAAGCAATCTCAACAGAGTTTTTGTCAACATTGTAATTGGAGTCACAGCCCAATTCATGTGGATTTTCAAGGCTGTGGACGTCTGTGTCAGTTCCCTCTGCCTGATGTACCTCATCATCCCCAGCATGATCTTGTCCATCTGGGTCACATGTCTCCTCTTCGTCCTGCTCTTCTGGCTCACTAGAAATAGAGATCAGAGGAATATTTATGCCCATGCTTGTGTCCAGACTTGTTTTCGAAGCTGTGTCTTGGTTGGTTGGATGCATGTTTGCTAAAGTCTCTGAGCTAAATCTTTCTTGAGCATCTGGGTAGTCTCTTAGAACTTCTTCACTTGCACCATCTTGGGTTTCTACAACCTCTTCACCCCTTTCATTTAAAACCCCTGACTCCCCTCTTGTCTGCTCTGACAAAGAATCTTTTTTCTGACATTCAGTTTCCACTTCAAACTCGTCAGAGTTATTACTCTCATTCTGACTTTCAGTTTGACCATTAATTTGTCCCTCATGGTCTTGTCCATCACCAGTAAAGTCCACAGCTTTCTTTAAACATTCCGGTTCTTTGTAAGTGCTCTCTTCAACACTGGTTTGCTTGAGTGGGGACTGGTTAGATTTACCAGTTTCAAAGGGATTTCCAACACCAGAGTTGGTCAGTTCTTCTGCATTACACAGTCCAAAAGAAGGTTCTTGCTCTCTGCTCTGACTTGTATCTATCTGTTTAGAGTCTACTTCTTTCGTAATGTGAGCTCTGCTATGATCAGGAACCTGTCCTAGTGCCATGTCCTGATTGTACTTCTCAAGGTTTGTCTCTTTCTCTTTCACTCCTTCCACTTGCTTTTCCTCAGAATGCCTTTGAATTCTCTCCTGGGTACTCTCCAATGAGCTCAATGAATACATCCCTTCATCAATATACGACTCAGTAATCGATAACTCATCGGGTGCTCGATCCTCTAAGGATAGGACAAATTCTTCATCAAGAGTAGTGACCTCCACGGGGGTGGCACGATACACATCCCAGGCTGTTCCACTGTCACACAAAGAACTGTCACTTCGGCTTTCACAAAACTTCTCTGATATCACCCCAAACTCGCTCTCCACCCAGGAGTCTGGCGAGCTGATTGCTGAGTCGCCAATTACTGACTCAGTGTTTACAGACTCAAGCAGTGATGAGCCTGTGGGCGACTGAGTGTCAGACAGTTGTGGGGAGTTAGAGGTTAAGTTGGTTAAGACCTCACTGGCGGATTCCTTGGGCTCTTCAACCACACTGCTGGAGAAGTCTTCCATGTGGGGGGAATCTGCTAAGAAGTCTTCACTGGACCACGAGCGAGGTGCAGCCGGCCTGAAGCGGGGTGACATGCTGCTCCTGTCCTCTGACACAGAGGAAATTAAGATTTTGGGTGGGGGCTGGGAACAGACCCTCTGGAACATGTAGGACCTCTCCTTCACTCGGCTTTGTTGAGTGCTATTCCTTAGGTGGTTGGAGTCACTGTTGCGGAAGTTGAGTCGGCCCATAGAGACACTTCGTTCAATCAGCTGGCAGGGCTCCTCCGGCTGAGAGAGAAACAAAGAAGTTGGCAAAAATCTATCCTTGCTCACAGTCAAAGATTAGTGTCTTGGTAAAATCTGACACATATCACCCATTCTCTGTAAGAAGGGATTCTTACCTCCTCTATGCCAGGGAAGTGCTCCAGGAACTGTGACACATAGGTCATGATGGATTGCTCATCTGGTGGATTGATGGTCACATCTGGGCATGGGCAGATAATGAACAATTACCACAGTTTCAATTTACATAAAGTCTTGCATGTTAATTAGGCTTTCTCTAACAGTTAAGACTAATACTTTATAGCATAAAAGTGCTGGCATGTTTATATGGACATGTCTGACTGAGTGTCTCTTCTATAATACTCTTGGCTGCTTACTCTGTAACATGGTTTTTGTTGCACCAATGCAAACCTTATAACCGGGCTAGAATGGCCTGGTTAAGCTAATATTCTAATTATAAGAAAACTGCTGAAGAGGTGTTGCTTATGGCTATGTTAAATAGGTCACTGTGGCATTGGGACCTCTTTCTCTTTTGGGATTTACCCTCAAGCAAGTAGCCTACTTGATAATGGGAAATACAGTGTTAACTTGTTACCCTCGGGCTCCAGTAGGCGTGGGATACCCAGGCTGAAGTGGGCTATCCTGAAGCTGTCCTCCAGATTCTCCTTGGCGGTCCTCAGCAGTGCCTTCCTCATGTCGACCAGGCTGGGGTCAATGGACTTAATGACAGCCAGGAAGGCCAGACCACTTGTCCAACTCTTCCCAAAGTCCTGCACTGCCACACTATACCTATGACAGGACATGTCCATTGGTCAGCGTCAGTCATGAAGGACCACCAAACAAACTGAGGCGGACTGAAAGATAACACCAATGGAGGCAGTAAATCATTGCTTGTCCCTTCTTACTGAATTGGTTAGGCACAGCTGCTAAGAAATTCTTAATTTTTTTTCGGACATCTAAGATTTAACAATAACAATCGTTATTGATAGTGGCAGACCACACTCACTTGCGTGTTCGCTTCTGAACCCACTGCAGCAGTTTCTTGATGGCCTTGCTGTGTTCTCGCATGGCTGTGGATGCTGACGGTCTCTCGTCTGATGGCGTACTGCAGTAGGACGTGTCAGAGTCAGAGCTGGTGGGGATGGACGATAGGCTGGAAGAGGAGGGGAACTGGCTCCTGATGTTCCCAGTGAGCTCCTTAATCTGGTAGGAGACAGAGAGTTGGAGTATATTACGTCCCCCCTGAGTTTACTCAGGCTTGAAGCACTGGGAAGAGCCAAATTTTACAGTTGTGGTCCCCAAATTCTGGAATGAGTTGCCTCTAAATGTTAGGCTGGCCCCTAAGCTGCATGCTTTTTAAATCCCGTCTTAAAACACACATTTATTCTCAGGCTTTTAAACACACTATGATAGTTGCCTTTCTACATAATTGTCATTTTGTCTTTAAACTGGTCTTTGTGTTTTTACTGTCTTTCTATGTATTTGTTACCTTTGATTGTACAGCTCTTTGGTCAACTGTTGTTTTTATAAATACATTTGGATTGGATATTCCCCTTTGGCCGATGAAACAGTTGACTAAACAGCTGTTGAGTATCAAATTCATCCATGTCTCTCCGGCAGGTTATTTTTTATTAAGTCTTTTATGCTGAAACTTTCTACTGAACGTGTGGGATTGTAAGGTGTTCATGAAACTATCCCAGGTATAAAGTAGAGTCTGTTCTGGTTTAAGATTCTGTGGAAAGACCACAAAAAGTTAAAAGGCCCATTCAGTAACAGGATTACCATGACAACTATGACACGTTTGCCGTGTTCTGCAGATGACCAAGAGTGTCAAAGCCCTTAAAATACTCAGATGATCTGTTCAGTGCTGAATCTGTTGTTGGATCTTATGGAATTCAAAGATCAGTTACTGGTCATGGTTAGTCCTACTCAGCCTGTGAAAACAGTCTTGTGATGTTTTCTGTGGCTCCGGAGGAGCTTTCTAAAGTCTGAAAAAATAACCGTGATGAAGAATACAAATTTATAACTGAAAGCCTGCATAACAAACGTGTGTGGCAAACCAGTTGGCCAAACTTATGTAGTTTCTCTGGCGTGTTATCATGCAAGATCTTTATATCTTTGCACATCAAGTGGTTAAGTCTAAAAATAGTTGCACTGCTCATATCTGCTCTTTGTTCCAGTGAACTTTTTATCCTCCAACTCTAAATAGTTAGGCATTATTTATACTATCAACATTCTCATAGTTTTATAATTTAGTTGTACAGCATTATTTATATTTATATCCATGTTGCCATATATTCACAAGTGTTACAAAGCTCATAGTGTTGACTGCCAAAAGCCCCCACATTGGGAGATGATGTCACCGCTTTACTCCTTCGTGTATTTTTGTGTCTTTGTTCCAAATACTTATGTGGAAATGACAAAAAAACTTGAAACCTAAAAGCGCATTTACACATTTACTGGAAGCAAACACTTTTACCGTGATTGATGGAGAAACAAGACCACTCAAGAAAATTGAATTGAATATAAAAAAGTTATATAGATGCCTCCACGTAACCAGAAACCTGAACAGATGCCAGAGTCTTATAATGCTGCATTTCCACTGCATGGTACGGCACGGCTCTACTTAACCTCGGTCGAGGTTCCAAGCAAGCTGAGCCGATGCCAGAAGGTAATTGGTCAGAGAGAACCGTCACTAGCGCAGCACGGGACATCTTGCACAAACCCGCCATTTTTAAAAAGCTAAGCTACTGTCATTAGCACCTGCAATTTCTTTTTTCATTCGCCCAAGGTTTTAAAAAAAATGGCAGCCCACAAAACCTCGGCGTACAACTGACAAAGTGCAGACATTGTTGCCGATGAGCTGAGAACTCTGCCTAGACTGTAAGTGAAAGAGTAAATGGCGGAGCTGAAGTTAAACTTAGGGAACTGCTGAATTGTTGGGGTTAAAGCTTTAGTGCGTAACTTTTTGATGTTAATGAACGTCCGTTACATTCAAGCCATTGCCAAATGAGTTGCTACAAAGCTAATCAAGACTATCCGCTCCACACAACTCTCTCTGGATTTCTCAGTATGGCTATGTTCAGAAGATTGTGTCGTCCGGCAACTTTTGCGTTCAGAAAATCGAGCGAAGATAATGACTTCTTCTGAAGAGTCCATCATGTTTTTTTAATCCTCCGTGACCTCCTTGGCTACTAGCAACTGTGTGGAGGAGGGGTGGGGGTGGTGCGCAATCACAGAAGGCTTGTATTATGTGGACGCGCCGACAGTGTTGTTGTCATTACTTAGAATTCCTCATGGGGGCGACAGAAACTACACACTACAGCTTTAAGTGATAAAGGCAAGGCTTACAGCTATTTTACTTTTGTGTTAGTTCTAACTGGGATGATTTTATCAGGACACTGGTAAATGTAACCAACAGTTCTTCTGTGCAGACCAAAGACCAAACTTCTGTAAAAGGCCATTAAAGAAGATGTGTATCTTGAACATTGATAGCATTCATCCCAGCTCGGACCTGGCAGTGTAGACAGCTTTATTGAGTTGAATGCCACCAGAATGAGCACACAGTCTGTGTGAACTGCAGAGATAATTGTTTCCTCATGGTGTCTGTCCAAGGCATTGAACCGCAGTCTGGATTACATAAACTACCCAGAAAGCCGCACTTCGACGGACCTTTGTGAATGGAAAGTCCAAAGACAGTGAAGTAGACACTTTGTTCTTACGCTTGACCTAATTTTGAGAGAAAAGAGAGGCAAAGGAAAGGTTGGGAAATGGAAACTCAAGGCACAGATGAGAGTGGACGAAGCCGTTTTTAAATGGAAGGATAGAACAAAAATATTGGTAGTGTTGTAGCCATATACGCTGATTCATATCAGTTCATCAATTCATGGTAAAAACAAGATGATTTGTATAAAAAAAATATTTAATTTTGAAATTATGATAACTGATTTTTGGACTTCAAATTTGGAAATGTATAAAATAACTTAAAATAATCCTGGAAAATGGTAACCTCCCTTCCTCCTACTAATTAGGTCATTCTCAGGTATAATGAGCCGGTTAGTGCTTTTTGGCGTTTGAGTAAGAGTCGGACTGGAACAGATTGGTGACCACACTGTGAGCAGTTATTAGTTGAAAATCCTAAATTTATTTTATGTTCTGTTGAAAGTCAAATCAAGTCAACATTATTGTCAATTCTGCAATATGTGCCAGAAACATACAGAGCAATTGAAAATACATTTCTCGCCGACCCACGGTGCAATGTCAACCCACGGAGAATTCATTTTTTGACGTAATAAATCTTTGCGCAAAACGTAAAGATCTCTGCAAGTGCCTTTTTCCCCCCCCTACAAACGAGTCACAACTCTCCTCCGAAAGGCGTCAATGGAAAAAGAAAATGAGTGAAGGAGTCGCCATAACAGGCAGAGAAATTGAGATTACCTGGAAGAAGAGGATGATATTCCAGATGAGTCCCAAGATGATGGACGAATTTCCATCTGCGACGTCGGCTGCATCGATACTGACCAGCTTTACCTGGGGACACACGTACGTATGTGCTAACAGTCAATCAATACAGTAATCAGGAGGTAGACATGTCTTCTTGCTACCTGTTATGGTACTCACGTTTCTCTCCTCCAGGAAAGACAGGACCTTGGCGATGTTGTTGAGTCTGAAAATGCGATGGGAGGACTTCTTGAAACGATGGAGCTGGATAATTATTCAGAATGAGAAAAGTATTATTAAATAGTATACAAACTGCCAACGACACAACTACTCCTAAAGAGCCCCTATTGTGCTTGATTGATATAGATAAGCGCCAAAAAAAGCTACAAAAACGGCAACAAAAAAGCGCCAAAAAAGGCGACAAATACAGTGACAAAAACCGTATATTTATAAATGTGTAGTTTTTTGTGAATGTAATAGATAGATACTATATACAGTACACAAACATTTTACTCCAAATGGAGCTTTCTCTCCCACAGACAGCACTTTTTCTCAACTGCCTGAAACGTCTCAACCACATTCCTGTTTGAAATTCTTCAATTGGTGATGTCACTGAGTGAGAAAGCCAGCCCATTTTATTTATTTATTTTTTTTTAAATCTGTGCTGCCCATTGGTGCTGCCTGAGAAAGCCAGTGGCTTGTTTTAATTTAGTTGACCAATCACAGCAGGGTGGGCCAGCTGACCAATCAGAGCAGACTGGGCTTTTCAGGAAGGCGGGCCAAGAGCTCAGACAAAAGCTGGGATCGAAACCATTCCCTATCACAGAAATAGTGCACTACATAGTGTGTTCGCCATTTTGTAGTGGTGTTCGAATTCTCCGCGGTTAACTTCATTCACTATATAGTCCGCTATAAAATACCAAAAATGCACTGCTAATTTGAGTATACATGCGATGTACCCTACATTTTACTCCTGTATACCACAATGCACAAAGAAGCAGAAGTCACCGCGAAAACTGAAAAGGAAAAATGAAGCAGACCAGATCATTTCTAAACAGTGGAAATGCAACATGCAACATATATAATATACAACATTGTACTCGCCTCCTGGGTGCTCGCTTCGTTTCAGGGACATATTAGAAATATTTTAGTTTCAGTTTGTCTACATGACGCTGGGTGCGCCCGCCTTGTCACACAAACAATGGGCACATCTCCTGACGCAAGACACACACAATGTGTTTTCAGTGTAGTGTCTAGGGTTGGGTACGCAACCGGTAGGAATCGGACCGAATTAGAACTTTGAACTCTGTCGCTCCGAAACGGACGTAAAAATATCACACTTTCTCTGTAGTCTACTGTTAGCTAGCTAGCTAGCTACCGTAAATGTAGGCTACTTTTAAAATGCCATATTTTCCCTCTGGGCTCACCAAAACGGATGTAAAAGCATATTAACCATTCACTGCACGTGATCGCTAGTAAACATATTACACTTACAAGAATCGGAATCTTTTAAAAGTACCGGTTCGGCATTGGAATCGTAAAAATCCAAATGGTATCCAACCCTAGTAGTGTCTGAAATCTCGTTTGGTCGTTCCCTACATAGTTCACTATTTAATAAACACTACATAGAGAATAGTGAGTGAGTGAATGAGGGAGCTGTTTCGAACATAGCTAGAGTGTTTCAGACAGAGGAGCTGCAGCAATGGGCAGTATGAGAAACATAATATGTTTTTTGAACATCGACACACAACACTGTACAGTTACACGTGTGAAATTAACTGGCACTAAAAACAAAGTGTGAGAGTCTGACCAGCTTGCAGCCGGAGAGCTCCTCCAGCAAGGCCATGAGGATGTGTCCATCCTGTATGTCCTGGAAGAGATCATGCACCTCAATGGGCGGGTCACACTGAAAACAAGAAGGGGAGAGAGAGAGAGAGAGAGAGAGAGAGAGAGAGAGAGAGAGAGAGAGAGGAGAATTTGAACTGCAACAATTAGTCAACTAATCGATTAGTAGATTAACAAAAACAACTATTTTGATAATTGAAGCATGGTTTAAGTGATTTCTTTAAGCAAAAATGTAAAATATTGGCGGTTTCTAGCTTCTTTAATGTGAGAATTTGAGATGCTTTTTTTTCGGCATGAATGATGAATTAATAATTGCAGCCCTAGTGAGAATATAAGGTATTTTAGAGAAAAAGATACCATGTCAAGGGTTTTATTTTATTTTTTTAAGTTTTTGACCCCATTTACACTTTATGTCTTCGACATAGAAAGATGCAATCCCAAAAAACCTGTGAATGCAACCAAGAGGTGTTCAAGAGAAATGGCACAATTAGGGGTGTAACGATACATCTATCTTGATCGATATATCAATTCAATCCTCAATGGTCCAATTTATCGGAAGTTAGAGTGAAAATATCGATCGGCATCTTTAAGATGCGCCTTTATTTTTGAAATTCCCACTTTATATTTGTTGTTTTCATTCAAAAGAGTAGTTTGTTTTTAATCGTATCGGTCGCAGGCCTCTGAATTGAATCAAATCGAAATGTATCTTGGCAGCCTTGATATCAGCAAATATCGTATTGTTCAAGGAATCGATATAATATCATATCGTGATAAAACGTGTGATTTACACCCCTAGGCACAATCAGTGTTAAAATTTCGCAAACACACCAGAGCTTTAAAGCTGTAGTGTGTAGTTTCTGTCGCCCCTATGAGGTATTCTAAGTAATGAAAACAACACTGTCGGCGCGTCCACATGATACAAGCCTTCTGTGATCGTGCAGCACCCACACCCCTCCTCCACGCAGTTCCTAGTAGCCAAGGAGGACACGGAGGATTAAAACATTAAAACATGATGGACTCTTTAGAAGAGGTCATTATCTTCACTCGAGTGTCTGCGCGCGAAAGTCGCCGGACGCCACAATCTTCTGAACGTAGTCATACTGAGAAATACAGAGAGAATTGTGTGGAGCTGATAGTTCATTAATATCAAAAAGTTACACACTAAAGCTTCAATTCCAACACATTGGATGGCACTGAACACCTCCGACCAGCACCTGTCGGATTCCAATAACCACCACAGAAAAATCAACACAAACCCACTGCTGTACGCTTTCAGCAACACTAAAGGAATATGGATATGTTTGTACTGTGAAATGTGGGTGAAATCTTGACACTGAACTAAACTATGCAGAATTATCTTCTATCTAAAATCAGTCAGTAACCCACAGCATACACTGCCTGAGCCAACATTTATCCCTGTTCCCACAACACACAAGTCATTTCTAACTGAGGCATGCCAACTTGTCTGAACACGGTGAATGGGTGAACTAGCAGGATTGGGGGGGGTGAAGTGACTGGAACTTTCCAAGATGACAGAAGACAAATGTATGATTGTTAATTAGTGGGTCAGATATTTGATGCGGGGCCAAACAGTGAGTAAGAGAAGAGAGGCTCATTGTGTGAGAGAAAACAAAAGATGTGATCAGACACTCAGACTCTGAGGACAGACGGGAAAGACAGGCTCAGGAGTGAAACCACAGAGTTTCCATAGAAAAACATCGTGCCAGTGTAAACACAACGATGTAAGCCTCTGCTGGAGTTGGCTGTGTCTAAATGTACAGGTGTACTGGAACTATGGCAGGCAGCGAAACCATTACTTTCATTTAGAGCTTAGATTGGGTCCAAAAACTCAAGCCCGACCCTACCCGAGCCGGTGCACGTTGTGTCCGAGCCCGGCCCGGCCCGACACATTAACTGGAATTATGAGCCCGAGCCCGATTTAAACCAGACAATTTTTTAATATGTGGGCCGTTATAACTGACGTTCTCAACTACAATTCCGAGTTGTTACTTGTTAACGTTGTTAACTTCTCGTCGCATTTTAATCTCGTCACACCTCTAGTTCATATGATGGTCATTTATTTACTTCGAAGTTATCAATCACATTTGTGTATTTACTTTTGTGTCCCCTTTGGGCCTCTAATACCGCCCTACTTTCTTGCCCCTTTCATTGACAGGATTCTCATCGGTGTCTTCGGAGCATTGCTCCTGTATTTGGCCCAAAGCTCCCAGCAGCAGAGGAGGGGCCCCTCATCCACCCCAGCAAGAGTTACATACAGCAGCTAACCGTGTGGTTTGGGGAGGAAAACGTCCACCTTGGGCAAGCGTGACCTGTAATATCACCACTGTTCTCCCAGATGAACACTGTACAGTCTAATGAAACTTTAATATAGTGCACAGGCAGTTCAACACAACCACATGTATAATTCATAGAGTGAGATGGAGAGACTGCATCTGTTTTATGTAGTGTCTCAGCCACAGTGTAAAACACATACAGTGGGCATGGTGGGGTCAATCTTATGAAGGTAAATATGGTGCAAATAAATGCTTGTAGACTTGATGTGAGCACACAAAAATCTGAACTTGTATGTGACAGGTTTTACTTGTATAAAATATTCACACACCTGAATGTGAAGTCACAGAAAACATTTTCACAAATGTGTAGATTGATAATCACATAAATACCAGGCAAACTTGTAATGCAACATTTACTCATTTTGTTGTTTTTTTCTTCATTTTCCAGTACAAAGGCCCTGACACACCCGGCGTCGACCAAAGTCAGGCCGTTGGTTATATAATTGATTTAAAAGAGAGCATGTTTTGAGTTTAAAAAGATATTTCTCTCCCATTTTAAATGCAATAATGTTTACACCAATAATTCATAAAGCAAGAGGGTTAACAAATATAAATATACAATAATAGAATACATTTTAAGTCATATTGTTATTCCAAAAGTGGGTGTTTCGTTTTGGGCGAAGTATTCTTCGTATTGTTTTTACCTTTATTTATTCATTCAGGGAAGGTTCACTTAGAGGAAGCCTCTCTTTTGCAGCAACACCCTGATCACATTCATACCTGGAAGCTGCCCAGTACAACCACAGTCTGAGCAGCTCCACTGGAGCGGTTGAGGTTAAGGGCCTTGCTCAAGGGCACCTCAGTGGTGGTAATGAGGGAGCGCTGCTCTTTCACTTTCCCCACCCAGATTTTATCCTGTCGGTCTGGGGATTGAACCGCAACCTCCCGGTCACAAGATCGCTTCTCTAACCTTTAGGCCACCACTGCCCCTGTATTCTACAAGCTCTCGCATTTTGCACCATATTTACCTCCATACAATCTCAGTTTCGTGATACGGTCTGTGGGGAAGATGGAGCTGGCCTGGGATTTGGGGTGGAGTGGCTATAAAAGAAGCTGTCTTGTTCCACCCAGGTTGTAAACAAAAGCTCAGGGAGCAGTTCTGTAATAACTGAGTGTGGAATCCATGATTACGGTGTCTCCGCTTTGTGTATTTTCTGCAGCCACCATTTCGTAAAGCTATCAACAAACCTTTTCTAAATGTAGGTTGATCCATCGGGTGAAGGTCCTCTTCTGAACCAGCTCTCTTTCAACTGCAACACAGAAAGAGAAGATTTCAGTCATCAGGAAACTGAAGCCAAACCCACAGAGACAGTCTGAAGAAGCCCCCGCTCGCCAAAAGCATATCACCAGACACACACACACAGACACACACACTCTCACTCTGTTATCTAACACCATGTTTCACACTCACAGATTAAAATATCCTGACAGAAAATTCCAGTTTCAGACATAAGTGATGATTTGGAGGACAACTAAAGAATTGAGACTACTCAACACTGTATTTGATATATCTGACTTTAAACATTTAAGGGCCTGTACATCCACAATAGTGTTTCCACTTATTCTGGCTGGTTGGACCTCTACATGCAACTAGGGCTGTCGCAATCATGGATAGTCGGTTTTGTGTGTAGTGTCAGTGCTTGATAGCATCACGTATCACGATTATTTTTTGAGCATTTCAGGCATTTCATTTACAGGACAGCTGAAAACGGGAAAGGGGAGAGAGAGGGTTAGGACATTCGGCAAAAGGCTGCAATTGAACTGCGGCCGCTGCGATAAGGACTGAGCCTCTGTACATGGGGCGCAGGCTTAACCAGGTGGGCTACCAGGGCGCCCCAGCATAACACATCCTTATTATTGATGATGGACCCACCGGTGAGCGTGATAGGAGTGAGAGAAGTTGATTTGAAGAAGAAGAAGAGAAGAAGTCCGATCTTGGAGCCACACTGACTGCTGCTCAGACTGCTTTGACTTAAATCAGAATGAACGACCAGACGGTTCGCGGTTTGATGCTTCTTGCGTTTAGCGTGGCCAGGGTTGCGGACGGCGCGGTGCGGACGGCGCGCATGGTCGCCGTGAACCATCTGGTCGTTCATATGGATTGCTGTCAAAGCGGTCTGAGCAGCGTCAAAGCGGTCTGAGCAGCGTGAGAGCGGCTCAAATATCAGACTTATGCCAATCATTGTAACATAGTCTATGCGACTGCGTCCATGTTGTTACAAAATCTTGGAGGTGCACAGGTCGGTGCTCAGACCCTCGCACACAGTCGCCCAGGCCACGTTTGCGTCATATCACTGTCTGCAGTGCCTTGACAGTACCTGAACGCAAGAACCATGAAAGATGTTTTATGGATAGAAATCCGATCTTGGAGCCGCTCTGACTGCTGCTCAGACTGCTTTGACTGAAATAAGTAGGAACGACCAGAGTGTTTCATGCTTCTTTCTCTCCTGTAGCCAATCATTGCACTGCACTGTTAGAAAATCTTGGAGGTGCGTGTGCTCGGCGATAAGACCCTCCGCGCACGGCTGCCCGGGACGCGTTTGCGTCATATCGCCGTCGCCAACGCGCCGACCTTGCTGAACGCAAGAAGCATGAAATCTGCTCAGTCCACACTGACTCTGCAGCACCAGAGTACAGAAAGCAGACATATGGGGGGTAAGGGGGGGGGGGCAACTAGAGAGAGTGGGAGGAAATCTGGAAAGGTTACCATGGTAGCAAAGTCAGCCATTATTTATCTTTATGTCCAGGATGGTTCACTGGAGGCAGTGGGGCTAACTCTGCATTATGCACACCAAGGGTAACGAGAGCTTTGGCAGCTGTAATGATATTGATTGTTTCTCCCCCCAGAGGAATCATGACTGCTTCACTGAGGCCTGATGGAGGGGAAGACAGCAAAAAACACAGACAGTGGAGAAGAAAACACTTTCATTATGGGGGGGGCGGTCAGGCTGCAGTCCATATTGGCCTTTTAGCTGTAGAGCAGTGGCATGTGGAGGACCCTGCCACTTATTTGTTAATGTGCCCCATCAATGGAAGAGCAGTCTGTCCTGCCTAGTGCTTACTCCCAGGGGAACGCCTCAAATGCAGAGAATTCCTCCCACTGTTCGCACACAATGCTAGAGCTGGGTTGGTATTCAAGAGGCGTAGCTGAGTCTTTAATGCAGGGGTCTTTTTTATTCAGAGAAGACACAGGGAGGGGGTGGAGGAGGAAGGGAAGGTGGGAGGTAACAGAAGAGAAAGACAAGATGAGGAGACAACGGGGGAGAAGTGCGAGACAGAGCCTGAAGGCAGATTGAGCAAGATGAGAGATGAAATGAGGAGCATGTTCAACAACAATATTCAAACAACCATCGCTACAAACTAAAGGAACTATAGGATAAGCAATTGTTGGCATTAGGTATCCACTGATGCAAGCTCTAATAGTCCAGAGTGTGACACAGCCAAATGATTAAATGGCATGGCTTCAATCATACACACTTATTGTTTAACCCATGCCAATTGATCAAGCTTTCAAGTAGGGCTGCGCAATTAATGGAATTCTGATCGTGATTTAGATTTCGGCTCCGAACTATCACCAAAAAAAACAATATAAATCGAGAAAAACTATTATTTTGCACATTACATTTTGACGGTAAAGTCCTGGTTTGTCTTGTGTTCTGAAGGGGAATTCAATTAAGATAATTATTTACAGTTCAAGTTTTCACTGTTTCACTGTTTTTTTTAAATTCAATGAATAAATAAAAACATCCTTCCAGAAGCCAGTGAGTAATTGTGTTAAAAAATTGTGATTTTTATATTGACCAAAATGAATGTTAATATTCTGATTTTTTTTTCCCCATAATGGAGCAGCCTTGAACTTTCAATCGTACGTATCTGAAAATGAATCCATCTTTGACTAATGGCAACGAGTTCACCACCATTTAAAATGGAAAGTCAGTGTGCACAACACAAACTAAAAATACCAACCACACTATCACAAAGAAACCATAAAAGTGTAATTAGAATTAGAAATAGGCCTGGCAAACACAATTCCTTTTAAGGATTCGGGTTCTTCTGAGTCACTCACTAAACTGATCCGGGTTGTGCGAGTCACTTGAGTCAGTATTGTATGCTACATCCAAGGCGAGCTTTTGATTTGGATAAAATGCCATGTTTTCATTTTTAATCTTTTAATTTTATTTGGAAAATGACATGAAATTATATTTTGAAACTATAAAACTTTTGAAACTGACAAATAAGAAAGCCATCCGGACTCTGAACATTCACAATGACTTACAACCTCTTTAATGTAAATTCCATGCGCCCCTTTTTCATGTATGTATTTATGTATGCATTTAATGTTTTCAATGTGTATGTGTATCTGTACTTGAATAATAAAGTTTTTTGAAGACAAAAAAAAAAACATGAGTTGTCGGCAAGGTGAGCTTACGGACTGTCTGCTCGCCCCAATTGCATTTTAACATACTACATTTATACACCAAATTAACCTACAGTAGGCCTAGCTAGGCTACGTGCAGAACGTTGTATGTTATTTCAGAAGTGAAAGAATGGCTTTTGTTGTTGATTTGCTTTACCCTGAGCTCGAGGAGAGCCCTCACTCGCTCGTCTGAATCAGATCCACTCACATAGCCGGCTGATTCGCGCAAGAACTCATGAATCACCCGACAACTCATGAATCACCCGACAACTCATGAATCACCCGACAACTCATGAATCACCCGACAACTCATGAATCACCCGACAACTCACGAGCCCTCGTTGACTCTTGAGTTCTCGAGTGACTCCCATGGTCTGCGAGCTTCCGGCTCTGAGTCTGCGGGTCGGGACTGTCTCTCTGCTCACTCAGGCTCTTGAGTTGACTTGTGGAGTTGCTGTTGCCTACGAAATTGTAAGTTATAAAGATGGCTAGAATAGTAGTAGCTAATGTTGCAAGAGGTTTGTGTGTGGCGCTGTTATCATTTTAGATTGAATTGTAGTAGGACTCAACTGAACCGGGTTAATGATACTAGAGACTCGCGATTCAGGTCTAATTAGAATGCCTTTATTGTCATTGCGTGTTCACATACAAGGACATTTTCCTGTCTCTCATAAAAGAAAAACTGTTCCCATTCACACATTACGATACATAAATAACTGTTAAAAAAGGTAAAAATACCTCTACAGCCCTGCTACAGGCCTTAGAACAGACACGGCCAAAGTCCGGCAGTAGCTTCCTTCTTAAAACTTATTTATGGTCCGCCAGTAGTCTCAAACAAAATTAATAAATCATAGTTCAAGTTGCGATTTCTCTCTTTACCTCAGGGTGGCAGCACCTTGAATCATGAATGTTCACAGCCAGACATCAGCCCAAATCTAAGGGGGTGTCCAGGGGCATGCTCCATTTACGGTAGCTATATGCACTATTTTTCAAGCCACTTGATTAAAGAATGCCTAACAATCTGTACATCATTTGGGAAAAACATGATAGTTGCCAAGGAAAAGAATCATCCTGTAGAGACTACATCCTGTTTTGTATCAAATTGTTCTCCAACTGTCTTCATCGTTCTGAAACCTGAACTCAACACATGTTGATGATGACCTATTTTCATTCCTGTCAACTTAAAAAGAGGCACAAATTGATTGTCACTGTTAATAATGTACAGTAGGTAGGGTAGGATTTTTAGAGAGACATAGGGGAAATGACATAGAGTTGAAGTTATTTTAAAAACCCTCAAAGATTCGGGGCTTTTGAAAAAAAAACATTCTAGGCTGGAGCCCCAGAAGCCGCCGCCTCGCTCCGCCCCTGTTCACAGCCCATTTTAAAGGAAATTCAGACATGTTTATCAACCAAAGTATTGGTCAATGGGAAAGTTTGAGCTGATGGTGGTGCACGACGAAAGGACAATGAGTCATTAGAATCATCAGGGACTATCCTCTGTAGGATTAGGTATCATTGGAAATGTATTAATGCAAACGCACCTGAGTTTACATACCGTATGCTGCATTCTGGGGTGGGGAGGTATCTTGTTTTTTTTCCTAACTAAACAAAAAGCCAATACTACAGGTTGGTAGAAATTGAGGTATGACTGGCTAGAACAGCATACCCTCTATCAGACCCGAACAGGCAACCAACAGTGAAGTTACTACATGAAATGACTATTCTCTTGGCCACTTGCATAAAATAAATCACCAGAGCTTACAATATGGCTCATTCGTAAGGATACACTTCGAGGTTTTCCAAGCGAGTCCGGATACGGTGACATTATTTTTCATAAAAATGTCAAACACTCTGAAGCCACATGATACAGTCCTTCCCTAACAGAAACCAGAGCTCCGCTTTGGATAATATACCTGGAAAAATGACATCATTACTTTTACTAGGCACATAATAGGCCTCTTTTAAAGTTATGAACAGTTTTATTTTACAAGTCTGACTCTGTGTGTTTCCCCGCGGTGACTAATTACGTAATTACTCACGAAACCATATTACGTTGTTAACGTAATATGGAAAATGGCAGCTCTGCAAAAAAGCGAATAAAGCACTTTTAATGTGCTGCAGTGGATCTGTGATCCTCATTTGTTAAGCGAGACATATAGAAAAAAAGCCTGTAAAAGGGGGGTGTTAGCTTTACTGTTTGATGATTTATTCTGAGGCCCAGCAACACGATGATCCCTCTGTTTGTACTGCCTTTTTAGTTTGGTCCTTGTATAAATGTGTGTGTAAGCATGTATGTGCCACATGGCCAAAATCTTCGATCCTGATATAAGTAATTGAATATCTCGATAATGATATGTATCACGATGTAGCATGTTTTATGCTAATCCTATAAATAAATTGTCTATATGATATAACCACATGGTAAAGCCTATATTTGTATATTCAAAACTCATGTTAGCAAAACAGCACCTCCATGGTTCGCTCCAGCTTTGCTCCCACGTGCAAGGATCAGAAGTTAAAGCATCATCCAAGTGACGTAAATATAGCTGTAATGCAGTTTTTTTCGACATTGCGATAGAACAATATCAAAAAATATATACGATCGACATTTTTATATCGTTTTGACAATTTATATCGCCATATTGCCCAGCCCTACGGTATGTGCCACTGTATACTAAATGAGATGTATTATGTATGCTAAGTGAAATTCTAACATTCATCACTTTGCCTTGATTTTATAGTTTTATACACATTATGCCGACCCTTAAAACCGAACGACTTTTCAAGCGATTCCGCAGTCGCAGACAAATTTCCAATATGGGAATGAAATCCTTAGAGTCTTGCTAGAGGTGGGCGCGCTCCCGTCGTCTCAATCGTTTGGTGTAAGGTGTAGGGTTGCAAAATTCCGGGAATTTTCAAAGTTGGAAACTTTCCATGGGAATTAACAGGAATAATTGGGAATTATTGGGAATAAACTGAATATTTTTTAATATTGCTCGTTATACTACTGTTAGTCTATAACTAATATCTAACTTAAATGTACTTGAAAAAAAATCGCACATGCAGTAATCAGCATAGGCTGATTACTGCATGCGTGCAAAACTGCATGCTGCATACGTGCAAAACATTTAGTTTTTAAAATACGGGAGGTTTTTTTTTGGGGGGGGGAGGGGGGGGGGTAATACATAACCCATTGCTATTAACCTATGTGTGTTAATTGTATAGCCCACTTGTTGTTGATAGGCTGGAAACAATAGACAGCGCTGATGGTTAGCTTAGCACACATAGAACCATAACCATAGTAAATCAAAGGCAGCATGCTAGCTACCTTTATATGTTACGCTAAAGGTCAATGGTTTGGGCTACTACTTAGCCTATTGCAGGGATATTGAGGCCACGCCCACTGCACAGATCATTTCTACAATCCAACATTTTACAGCTGATTGATGCTGATTGAAGATAGCATTTGAGCCCAAGGACTAATTCCCAGAATTTCCATGAATTCCCATGAATTCCCGTTTATTCCTGGTAATTCCCATGAAAGTTTCGAAATTGGAACGTTTCCAAAATTCCCCAGCTAAACTTTCCATGGAAAGTTTCCGGAAATGTACTGGAAAATTTCTGCCCCTTTGCAACCCTAGTAAGGTGGTCATAAAACTCAGTCCAAGTCAGTCATTTTCCCATCTGGACGTTGCAACAAAATCAATGTTTTTATATTATTGTAAGTTTTAAGTCTTGGTAGTAAAGTTAAATCATGTGAACACTGTCAACAACCAATGGGTGCGCTCCCTCGAGCACCAAACAGTAGGCAGCAAACGGCTAGAGCCAGTGTTGTTCTATGGCGCCGCGTTAAGCTAAACGCTAAAGAGGGAAAGTTTTCAACTCTTCTGAAGAGCGTCATCCAACCGGAGTTTTACCGACGGATAAACGCGGACCTCCGGGTACTGCCACCATTCATCAGAAATGGCAGAAAATCGGCAATCTTTTCCTTAAAGTTACCAGCTGAAGCTAGCGGTTGCTAGCTAGCTTGGTTAAAATTTCTGAACAAATCTAGTTGTATGGTCACACATCTTACAATGTGTGACACTGCAAGATCCCTAGTCTTTACATATTATGACAGTCTTTGACGTAAGATGTGAGATGGTTGTCTTTAGATGCGAGATGGTGTCAGACAATAGTCTTCGCAAGTCTGTTCAAAGTCTTCTAGTGTGTGGTAGGCATTAGCCTACTGTTCGAATGTCCAGCTAAGGGATAATTACTCTACACATTCTTATATCAAAGGAAACAGCATCAGTCCACATAGACCCTTTGGAGGGGCCCGAGCCCGTGGTTGGGAACTGTTTGACTAAACTACTGAATATAGTGCAAGTACTGTAGAATTACTGCTCTGAAGTTGAATGCCTTGCCAACCGGTCAAATTGCAGTTGCTCGATGGTGTTTTTAGCCCCCAACGTAGAGACTTCAAGGCAGCGCTGCGACCGTTAACTTCAAGGTACCTAACCCTAACCATAACCCAAACCTAACCATAACCATTGCCTAATCCTAGTGCTTTCCAGGCAGCGCTGCCTGGAGGGCGACGTTGGGGGCTTAAAACACCAAACACCGTTGCAGTTTACATCATGTCTGTCCAGACTCGTAAAATATATGTAGTGAAGTCTTTGAAGCAATTTAATAAAAAGGTATTAAGTGTATTTTTTGGGTGAAAAGTGGATGCTTCACACACATCTTCAACCGGGCAGCACAGGAGATCTGTACAATCACCACGTTGGCGTTGAATAACGGCCAGAAAAGTGTTTTTGCAGAACATTATGATGTTGCAGTGAAGTTGACTTTTGACCTTTTGGGAATAACATGTCATCACTTCATCATTTTACCCTACTATTTTTGTGAAATGTCAGAATTTTCAATTAATTATTAATTATGAGTTTGTGAGCTGTGGCAAAAAATGTGTTATGTGAGGTCTCAGTGACCGCTGACCGCCATATTCTAATCAGTTCATCCTTGAGTCCAAGTGGACGTTTGTGCCACATTTGAAGAAAATCCCTCCAGGCATTCCTGAGTTATCATGTTCACGTTCAGGACAGTGGGAGATGTTAGATGATGTTAGTGGTGGGGAGTGATAACATCCAACGGCGTCTCTACACAGGAGGCATTTCAGCACGCACTACTGTATATGCGAAACCTCAAACATATTTTTACAAAAGTTTTCCAAGCGTGACTGCAGTGATTGTGTTTGGCTCTGAGCGCTGCCAAAATGAGGGTGACCTACACTCAATACTGTGCCTGAACACATCCTGTGTAGACCCAGACGAAGCACTGAAGCTGCTGCTCTGCTAAGGTGCTGCTCACGCTATGCCTCCTGTGTAAACACAGTGTAACATTACATTAAAAAATCTTCCAAATGTGTTTAACTGGATCTGGATCAGATCTGGTGGCTGTGATGCCAAAGCATTTTTTTCAGGTTGTAACTTGATGCACATGCCTGACCCTGTATGGACTCTTGATACACAGCCTGGGGCCCAGCAGGGCAGGGATGTAAATACCGTAACACACATTTTGGGAAATATGCTCATTTGGTTTCTTGGAGTTAGAGTTAGAGAGAGGCAAGAACCAAGGGGAAACAGCTAGCCTGGATCTGTCCAAAGTTCAAGAATTCACTCGTCGTCATCACATTGCTTGTTTTCCCCAACTAACCCAAACATACAGTATATTTTGTTTAGAGCTGCAAAGATTACTCGATTAATTGTCAGATATTAAATTAATCGCCAACTATTTTGATAACAGAAGAACAGAAATGTCAGATAAGTCGGACCTCCGTGTTTAACTATATATCTTTAAACGAAATGAAATTCTGAAGTTCTGTCGGGTTCTCTCACTAAAACACTGCCGTCATATAATTGACTTGTCCTTCATGTCTGAGTTACCGTAGTCTAAGATGAGTGCTTTGGTTGGTCTTATTTGCTTGCCATGCAAACAAAGGAGGCTCAGCTGAGGCAACCAAATCCACATCGACAGCATGGCAACTCTTTTATTACATGTCTGGGAGGCAAGGGCACAAAGGGAGCAAGCAAATATAATCAAGTGGCAATTAGCTCTGGAGGCTATAAATGTACACACATCTATAAAAAAAACAAAGAAAACTAGACAGGCAATGTGTGACTCCCTTGTGTGGTTTAGTGGCATCAATGTCTCTTTGCTTTGTGAATTCCAACCAAAGCACACATGTTACATGTCTTGTATTCCCTCAGAAGGAAGATTAATGGATATCAGAGACACACTGCGGCTCAGAAATCCAGGCTAGTTCTGGACGGGCCAAGAATTCATCTGGGCAGCGGAAGAGCTATAAGAGCAACAAAAGCAAGGATAAGAAGAGGATGAGAAAAGCAGGGCGTCCAAGTGGTAGGACCTGAAAGAAGACAAGAGGTCTGCTGTCCAGGGGGTGCAGGGCGGACATCAAACTTTAGCCATCCCATCCTCAAATGTTTGGGAAATTGGCCGTAAAAGGGTTGGTACCATAAATTGGCCAGTTGTCTATTAGTGTCCTGTCCTCATTGAGCCTTTGCAGGCCGTTCCTGCCCCAGAGATCAGAATTCTCTGAGCAAATGTAAAATACAGTCACCATCGCTTCATAATGGATCGATAATAGTTGCTGTGGCGCCCAATTACTCATGTTTAGTGGGCTCAACTCAGCACCACAAAAGTCTGAGTTCTCCATGTTAGAGAGGCATGAAACTAATTGATTGCAACATCATCTAGACCTAAAGACTTATAAATCTGGGTCAGATAACGAGCAGGTAAAGGAGCCACCTCTCCACCTGATAAAGAAGCAGGATCAGAAACATTCAGAGTGAAGCAAAGCCAGACAAATGCATGGCAAACACAATGGCAACCACTCCACACCAAATAAAAAAAACAGCTGTCTGCCAGAGTTACCAGCCACTGTGCCAGACTTTAAGACAGAGGTGCCCAACCTTTTTTGGCACAGGATCCCATTTTCACCACCGCAGCTATTTATAGTAGCCATTCCGTTGCTACTGGAAACTAACAGACAGGGATTTTAATAAAGTGTTTTTGTGAGAGACATCTTAGTCTACAGTAGAGTTCTAAAATCCAACAAGTTGACACTGATAAGGAGTTTCGGTTTGAAGCAAGAATGGATCAAAACTTATAGTTCACTGTTGCAAGCACTCCCTTGTGCGAATCTGTATTAAGTGTGTCGATGGGTTGGATACCATTTTAATCCAGTATAAAATCTATTTACTACTAAAATCCAAATCCTTACCAATTTCGTAATATAATAATTCACCCAGAGTGTATTTATTGAGTGAGTCGACGGTCATCTAGAAAATCATTAATAACAAGACATGCACAACATGTGTGCTTTGAGCAAACTATTTTTTATCTTCTCTAACTTCTTAAAAAGTGAGCTCGACGTAAATGGACCTATACCTGCATATTAAAAAGTTTATTTTCAGGTTAAGCAATTTTCTTGCAACTTTATTTGGGAAATAATGCTTTATTACATACAATGTAATATATTGAGAAATGATGAGAACAGTTTCTTAAATCCATAACGGAGCCACTAAGTCAGCCTGAATCCACGATAACAGTTGGATTCTTTACTTTAATTGTGTCTAAATGAAATTACATACGAAGAAGAGGACAGTCTTTCTGTTGTGTTAATCTGAAAGTAACCTAGCTTTGGGTTCTGTCTTCTTTCACTCTGATAAAACAGTAAAAAGAAACGCCTGCAGATATTCTGGAACCACCCACGCAAATCCCAAGCTCACTTTGAACACAGACTCAGGAGATGAACAGACACCAAGTGATAGATGTTCTCTTGATTGACTAGACCTTTGTGCCACTGCACATCAAAATCAGACTGGGAATATGACTGTAAATTTGCCTGAATGTAGCCCAAGTTAACAGAATATGAAAAATAGAGGAGAGCTCTTTTATTGATATATTCCCTTCAGACTGCAGTGCTGCATCATCTAGAGGTATTACATAACAGCAGAGATCACAGAAAGGCTCTTTCTCCTCTTGCCTTTTGGGCTAAATCATCATCTTACCGGTGTTTGCAGTTACCATTATCAACCCATTATCTTAATGTTGAACTAAGATGTTTGTTAACTAAACCTGCCATCACATAACATGTTAAACTCCATTGGAAATTGTGTTTTACTACAAATTAATATAATTTTAAACTTAAACTTGACTGTTGTCTTTAAACAACCTCGACTTCAGACAAAGAAATAGTTCACCTTGGGTAATTTCTTGTGTGTGGTCAATGATGTTGACACCTGTTAAAGATGTCTATAAAGCTATAAAGAAACCATTTTAGTGTTAAATGTCTACAACTGATTGGATGGAATGAAAACTGAAAGATAAGAGGATGGCCAATCACCATCTGTGCAGCTGAGGTTACTCATCAAGCTTATCTGTTGGAAAGGGTTAATAAGTCATGAGATGAGAGGAGGAAACTAAACAAAAGGCTACGTTTTAAACACAGAATGAGGTTTTAGAAATTTCAAGGACCAGCTCCAAATGTTCTTGGATAATGAGCAGATATATCTTCCAAACTGTCCCAGTGATGGGGTGTGCTCGCTATACAAATTCTGACAGGTTATTAACAAACCAAATTTGCGTTGTTGTTAGATTATCCAAACCAAAACTGATGACGTATTTCCTGTCTGATCGTCAGGTTGCTCACGTTTCTCGCCCCATCAGACAAGGCAAAGAAACGCAAAGTAACATGACGCAAAGTAACGTGACGCAAAGTAACGTGACGCAAAGTAACGTGACGCAAAGTAACGTGCCATTTGGTCAAAATTAAATGATTGATTAATAATGTAATAACAACAACTTATAACAATGACTTATTTCAGCAGTAAATTGCTACAAAAACAACCACCAGATGGGAAAATGGTATTTTACAATAACTTTGAATGCACCACGAGGCTGGTGAGGCAAGTTTCAAGTGTTGTTTTTCCGACAACAGACTGTTACGTGTTGGAATCCTCTACAGAGAAATACAGACACACTTTATACCACTTAACGTAAGCGGTCAGCATTTTAACCATTGTGTTTAATCCAGCTACTAGCTAACGATAACATGGCGTCCCGTGCAGCGATGCTTCTGAAAAAAAGAAGAAGTCAGGCACCGAAATGAGGAACCAAAATTTTCGTTCTTATTCGGCCTCGTTACTACCGTTTACGTCGGAACCGGTGCCCTATTGGCACCGCGTTTCGGTACCCAACCCTAAACGGGATGCAAAGTAACGTGACGCAAAGCAGGTTAGCGCAAAGCCGAGAAACACAAAGCAGAGTCACGCAAAGGACCGTAACGCAAAGCACCGTAACGCAAAGGACCGTAACGCAAAGCACCGTAACGCAAAGCACCGTAACGCAAAGCACCGTAACGCAAAGGACCGTAACGCAAAGGACCGTAGCGTAGCGACCGTAACGCAGCGACCGTAACGCAGCGCACCGTAACGCAGCGACCGTAACGCAAAGCACCGTAACGCAAAGCACCGTAACGCAAAGCAGCGTAGCGCAAAGCAGCCTAGCGCTCAAAGCAGCGCTAGCGCCAAAGCAGCGTAACGCAAAGCGACCGTAACGCAAAGGACCGTAACGCAAAGCACCGTAACGCAAAGCGACCGTAACGCAAAGCACCGCATAGGGACCGCAAAGGACCGTAACGCAAAGCATCGTAACGCAAAGCACCGTAACGCAAAGGACCGTAACGCAAAGGACCGTAACGCAAAGCATCGTAACGCAAAGCACCGTAACGCAAAGGACCGTAACGCAAAGCACCGTAACGCAAAGGACCGTAACGCAAAGCACCGTAACGCAAAGCACCGTAACGCAAAGCACCGTAACGCAAAGCACCATAACGCAAAGCACCGTAATGCAAAGCAATGTAATTCAGCAACGCTTGGGAGCTGCAAATTAAATACATACAAGCTCATATTCGTGACGTTGCAATGTGAACACTGTATTTCTACTGTTCCCTGTAAAATCATGTCTCTTAGTATTACACCACTCTGCAGTGTTTTGGTGTCTGATAAACCTTCCAACTCATGGATCTTATTTCATCATCTACTGGTACAGAACCTAAAACAACATCCACGCAGCCCCTTGTGTTTCTTTAATTCAGGGCTGTATTTAGTCGGAATGCCCAGTAAGTGTCCTGAAAGAACTATCCGGAAGCTTGACCGAGATGGACAAGAAGTTAAAACATTGTTCTACAACAAAGATAGAACACAGCTGTACAGACTGTACTGTACTCTTCTGAAGCATCTCTTTATAGTTGCACAACAGAAACATGGTATTTCCCTATAATCTAGTCAGCATGTTTGTATAACCACAAGTCAATGGCCAGAGGCGAGTACTTGTCCTGGTGTCATTGTCCCTGGACCACACACTGTTAGCAACTGAGACTGAATGTGCCTTGTTTTCCGAAATCACCATTTCAAAAGCATTTAAATGTATGAGGGTCTACTGACAGCAGCACTATAAACCCTGTTCAACAGTCCTTGAGCAGGACGATAAATACCTACATTTAAGATTTTAAACTTGCTTTGCACACAGAAACATTACCACTACTGTTTAGAAGATCTGCAGAAACAAGAAGACTATATAATGAATGAGGTTTGCACTAATAAGCAAAGGGTTCAACATTAGGTAAAAGCTTCTGTTATATCTGAGCGATCTCTCAGTCAGTTTGGTGAAATAATGTGTCGTTTGCCACCAGTCAGCCAACAGTCAGTTAATGTATCTTGTTTGTCTCTCCTCAGCTGCACCCAGGCCCACCCCTCCCCTACCAAAATATGGATTCATCGTACCCGTGGATGATGTCATTGACTCTACATGCATGCGTTTCTACAGCCTATCATTCAGGGCAAAGAAAATAAACTAAGTGTGATTGTATTCTCAGAAGGATGACGGTGTGTGTTCAAAGTGAGGGTAAAATACAAAAGACCTCCTGAGCTTCTTCTTCTTCTTCTTCTTGCCTGCAGTCACGGCATACTTAACAGACAACACAAAGTGATCATGGGGTTTTGATCCCTCAGATCAAAATCAGAGAGATTTCGCCTTTGAGAAAGCCCCTGTCTGAATTTGTTTAACTGACGAACTGAGAGCTTCACACAATACACATTAGCTGATGTCATCCTGCATCTAATATTATCCACATTCCAGCAGATTACACAAACCAGCCACTTCTAAAAGTTCATGGGTACGCTTGAACTGATAAGCACCTGAGGATAAGGAATAAGGAAAAACAAATACAGTTTTTACCAGGAGCTTGAAGGTAAACTGGGCATTACCTGTGCACTTTTAAACTGCTCCTTTTTCTTTCAATAACAGGAAAACAAACGCAATGATGGCATAAAAGCTTTTCTGACTGGGAGGGTAAAACAATGTGAAACATCAGGAGAAAGAGCAACAGCAGCTCAGGTGGAATCGGGTGAAAATTGAGAAGCAATCCCTGGTGGGTGGGTGTTTTTGTGTAGTGCTTATACCTCAGTGAACACCCCCGGCGGCCGCAGGTCAACCTGAGAGCTGGGTCTCTTAGAAACGCTGCGTGGTGAGGCACACGGCTCTCTGTCATCATTGCTGTTAACCCTTTGAAGGCAGCTGTGCTCTAAGTGTATTGTGCTGTGCCATTTCTCCGGGGCCCAGCTGCGGAACCACCTGCATCTCATAAAAACCAGCCTTCCAGACCAATCATAGACTGGAGACAAAGAGTGATCTTACATCACCAACCGGTGGAGGTTTATCTCACAATATAACCACTGACCTTTTTCAAAAGAGGCAAGGTATTTTTAGAAGGGGGGGAATGCATGGCTTTTTAAAAGGAGCACTTTTCAGGCTCGTTTCTGAGCACTTGCTACGGAACAGTAAAAACAGTGGGAGTGAGTTAAAGCTGCTTTAGGCAAGAGGAATTGATGTCAGAATACACTTAAACAGAAAAAAATACATTCTATTTAAATGACTTGACTATTTGCCCACATTAATGGTTAAAAATGTAGAAATTCTTAAAAAATATTTGCTTGTCAGGCTATATGTTTACGGCATTTCCTCTCTAACTGGGACGTTTTGGGTCCTTGGTGGGATTACTGTGGACGAAGTACACACGGAGATACACTGGTAAGAGCAAATGAGGTTTAACCATGTATCAGCTCATTTAAATCTCTCTTTACTGTATTGTCTAAACAGTTCACTTCATTTACTATTGTATGTGGCGTTCAATCCTAGTGATCAGAAACATAGCTGATCTTGGCAAGTTTTAAATCAAATCGGAATCAGCTAAAATAAAGATGATCAAATGTCAATCCCTGAATCCTTGAATCCAACTGAGACGTGAATCAAATACAAACACTGTGTAACTGAGATGAAAGCAGGTAAGAGCTTGCAGTTGTTTTATCAAAGTTAGAAACGGACAGATCTGCTCCTAGCTTAGCAATACTTTAGAGCCAGTATACCTTTGGAAAACTGAATTGGCCTCTGGCTCCCTTTTCTACACGTTTCTCGAAGTGAAGAAACTGCTTTATAAGGATACCTTCAACAAAATCTCTGTAGCATATCCCCTCCAGTGCTTTCATCACCTCCTCCGCAGAAACCAGGTGTTTATTCATCATCTGCTTGCTCATCATGTGGCCTGTCAGCCCACACTTCAACACACCTACACAGAGATTCTATCTTCAGTTTCAGTTTATCACTTGCAGTAAGAGAAAGGGATGTTATACAATCTGAATATAATGTCTATAATGTTTCCCAAAACATACAATTGCAGATTGTTTAATGTGTAGGGTTTTGCTGCTATTGCAGCTATTGGTTTCCATTCATTTAACCCTGTGTTTCCGACGGTTGAGTGCGCTGGAGCACATTCAGACCCGATACTAGGGCTGCACAATTAATCGCAATTTTATCAAAATCTCAATATGAACTAGTGCAATGTCCAAATCGCAGGGGGGCGCAATATTTGTTAATGGCAAAATATGTGTCAAGCCATTCTAAAAGAAAGTATTGTGGTGCTGCAGAGACGTCCCGGCCAACAAATCCTATCCTACTGACTAAAGAAAAGATCTTTGTTTGGTACAGATCCTCACAAAAAAATCACACTACAATATTTTTTTTTGTATATTATATATATATATATATATATATATATTATTTATTTGTCAATGAAAATGAGAATAATGATACAAAAATGATCATTCCCTCCAATATCGTGAATCATATCGCAATCGCAATATCAGTCAAAATAATCGCAATTAGATATTATCCTAATATCATGCAGCCCTACCGATACCGATGCTGGTTTTGGGTACTGGCCCATACTGACCATACTGATCTGATACCAGTGTTTAATAAGATGAATGCCTCACTGTGTGGAAGAGACTGGGATTATTATTATTATTATTATTATTATTATTATTATTATTATTATCATTATTATTATTATTATTATTATATATGTGTAAGGCAACAACTTGCTTGACTTAAACATTGCTTTCCTAACTTTGTAAAACAAAATGTAACAAATAAATACACAGATATAAATTTACTGAATTGTTATCTCTTTTTTTAAATAATGAATAACAATGAATTCAATAGATCTGCCTCATTTTCAAAAGAAATAAAAAAAATAAAAATTTTAAAAACAACTTCACAGGATTGTCCTGACGCTTTCAGACATTACAAGAAACACAAAGAGGGATATTTGTAATCATAGAGGCTTAAGCTGTTACCCCAGCGACCCGACCCCAGATAAGCGGATGAAGATGGATGGATGGAGGCTTAATGAATCAAAAACTGTCATTGACCTATTACTAAGAGTTTCCTAACGATACCCTGTTATGAATAAGACCATGGAGCTCTCTGGAGGTAATCCTCGCTAATTAGTCTGAAAGGGAGGAGGAGCAGAGGCCCTGTTCAGACCTGGCATGCGTTTTGGGCGTGAATGCACCAAAGATGCATCGAGGACACATTGAGATCCGCTCAGACCACATTTGGAGGTGCTTCTACCATAAAAGATGTAGTCTACACAGTTAAATGCTTTCTGCCGTTCAGTCCAGTTATAAACACCACGGATCAAAGATTTGTTGCTGTGTTTTAGTTTGATCGACTTGATGCTCTAGCCGCTCCACCTACTGCCCGGCCTGTGGCTTCTGGGGTGCTTGTGGGACGCTTCTGGGATGCGCTGGATCGCGACCAATGGAATCACAAGCACGTACGCACGTTCCACCAAAACAAGTTCCTTCCCGAGGCTATTTTGCAGAGGCAACGTTGCTCCGTCCGGCGCTTAGCCAAGACGATTGTGATTGGTTTAAAGAAATGCCAATAAACCAGAGCACGTTCTCCCATCCCGGAATGCTGTGTGGACTAGCCAGACCCTCCTCCGCAGCGCTGTAGAGGAGGACTAAGTTAAGACTAACAAAAGCTGGGACTGACACACCACTTACTGGGCCAATTAGGAGCTTGTTTTGTGAATATAGCCCTGGACTAGAGCTGCTGTATTTGAAAGCCATCTAGGAGCATGCACAATGCTATTTCATTTGTAGCACACTGCAGTCTTTTAGAGTGCAGTCTACTGTCTTGGTGTGTGTGTGTGTGTGTGTGTGTGTGTGTGTGTGTGTGTGTGTGTGTGTGTGTGTGTGTGTGTGTGTGTGTGTGTGTGTGTATAACATGTGCTGCCTCATCACAAATTCTGCAGTTACTCAGTAAATATTAGCCTGAGGGTTTGTGCAGAGAAAGCTTATTTGCTGTGAATCGAGTGGACACCTGAAACAGTTTACAAAAGCTTTGCCGCAGGAACGACTGGAAGAGGAAATTCAAAAAGAATGAAGGGGGATGAACGAGAGAGAAGGGATCTTTGTTGTCACCTCCCCCTCTAACCTCCAGGAAAACCATAGCAGAAGAGTTTGTGAAGGCTGAGGCTCTTTGCCATACACCCAGTTCTAGGTGTAGGGGGACTGGGCACAAGTTCAGGAACGCCACATTCAGCCCAATGAGAGCAGCAGAGGCTGGGCTGTCACTGCTGTTTGCAGACAGTCTCGCTCTGACAGTGGAGAGTCAACAGATAACAGTGGGAGAAGCCTCTGTGTTTGGCTTGTCTGAACTCCCCGACACGCAGCAGTTTGCTGTTCAGCATGCTGGTTTATGGGGAATCCTTTTACATGTGTTGTACATACACACTGGCAGATGGCTTAACACACCTTCACACAGTTTTGAAGAGCATACAACCCAAAATTTCTTTGTGATAAAAATGTCCTCTCCCCTCCTATCACATGCTCAGAATTTGAGACTCAAATATTACGCCACAAAGAGAAATCTTCCTAGAAAAAACGGTTGTAACTGTAATCTGACACGCCAGATGGTTTGTTACACAGAACCATCTGAGAATCCGTTACTGGAAACAGTTGGGAAAAAAGGCAGGCACTTTTGAAAAAAAATACAGTACCTGGCAGGTGATTGGATGAACCATCAGTCTATCACGTCCGCCATTGTTGTTTTGAACCAACAATCGCGGGCGTCACACGCACCTAGTAGCTGCCATGTAGCTCTAAACCAGATGCTGATTGGTTCGGTCCGCTGCTGTTCGAACACAAACTGAAGCTTGACAAGATGAATTTTCGTGTGATATGTGATTCAGCGATTCTCGCATGATCTTGTGATATTACGAGAATCCAGCCGTGATGACCAAGCTGTGTAGCGAACAGGATATTTAAAGTTTAAATATACTTATGGGCTCTCTGGTGGTTACTATGTAGCTTCATTTCACAGTTCTCAGCCAACATTTACGCTACGATCTTAATATCTTTAAACTTTATTTTGTCCCCGATGGCAATTAGTTTGAATATACAGTATCTGTTAAAATGTATCCAAAGCCCAATACATTGGCCAGACTTTACTGTTGTTGTGTATGACCTGTAGCGTTTTATGTATTAATGTGTGTTTTCTGAAGCATGCTCTTTAAGCATGTTAAGCTATCTCAGCCACCAAAAAGCCCACTTGCTTTTGTTGCTAGGGTACAGCGGGGTCAGCCCTATGGTACCACAGCCCTATGTTCCCACAGCCCAAAGTTCCCACAGCCCAAAGTTCCCACAGCCCAATGTTCCCACATTTCTAAGATTTTTCTTAAAATGAGGCCCTATGTTAGGGTTAGGGTTACATTCCATCTGTAGTCCATTGCTACTGGATAATAGGTTGGGTGTAATTGGCTACTAAATTGGGAGAAAGGGGGATAAAATCTGATACAAATTTATGAAAAGGGAAATGTGGGAACATAGGGCCTAATTTTGGAAAAGAATCTTAGAAATGTGGGAACATAGGGCTGTGGGAACATAGGCACACGCCCAGTACAGCTGTTAAAGTACTGGAGTGACAAAAGGTTGACAAAAATTAGGGACAAGGCCCCAAAATACAAAAAAGCAATACTTTACATTGATTGATAGCAAGTGGTCATTGTGTAACCAGGTTAACTACATATGGTTAACAAAAAAATAATGCCTCTGCTTTATGGGTTATTTTACAATTTTACAATGGCTGAAAACAAGACAGATCAGAGAGGGAGACAGAGGGCAGAGATGGCGAGCAGGAAAAAACCCTGAATGTGCAATTTCGATGATGTGTACACCATGTTCACTGGAGGCATTTGAAGCAAAGGGTCAAGTACAGGACAGAACACCACGAGCCACGCTGTTATCAAAAACAAACACACTACTTTCCAGAGATGAAAAGTTTCCGGTGTCCTTTAACTGGCACTGTCTTTCTCACCCTTTCCCAACAGAATCACGCCCTGTAAGATTTCATGTTTGTCCTGTTTTACTTCGGTCAGTTCCTCTTCTATCAAATGTGCTTTTATGAGAATTCTTAATTCGTTTTCTGTCGGCGCATCCACTTGACGCAAGCTTTCGGTGATCGCTCCTCCACGCGGTTGCTAGTAGCCATGGAGGACACGGAGGATTAAAAGAACATGATGGACTCTTCAGAAGAGGTCATTGTCTTGAGATTTTTATGCAACAGAAATGCGGTCGGCCCGTCTGTCACTTTCTTTTTTTGGATTTTAGTCTTTCTGCTGAATGTGTAGGTGTTTTCTTCTTCGGGTTTTCAGCCATGCCTCCACCTGTTGCAGCAGTCCTCTTCTTCTCCAAAGCTGAACGCTGCCTTTCTCAACGGTGACGTGAAACGCATCACTCGAGCTGCTGTGCGCGAATGTCGCCGGACTACACCATTTTGTAAACATAGCCGTCCTGAGAAATACAGAGAGTGTTGTTGTCGCTCATAGGCTTAATTTAGCTTTGTAGCAACTCTTTTGGCAATGGCATGAATGTAACGGACGTTGATTAATATAAAATAGTTGCGCGCTATAGCTTTAAAGTGGCAGACGAGCGAGTTGGTATAGCGTCGTTATAAAGTTGTTGGACTCACATGAGACATTCGCCTACGTCTTTCAAACGCCACACCCAGCATTTGATCCATGACATTTGTGAAGTGTCGAAGCCCAGGCCAAGAGAACCCTGATGACATCATCGGAGTCATACAGTCATCTAAAAATAATGCACATTCTCCGGCAGAACTCAGAATCAAATTTTATACTATGATATAACCGCTAGGCCTATATAAATTGGCAGCCAAGTGCTTGAGCTCTCCACAGTAATGTTACTGTTCTCCCAGAGAGAAACCTGGATCCCAATGAGGTGGGAGGCAGTGTGTGTGTGTGTGTGTGTGTGTGTGTGTGTGTGTGTGTGTGTTTAAGCTCAGGGACCAGCACTGTAATGCTAAAAGGGAAATGCTCTCCCTCTCTCGTCTCATCACGCGTTATGCAACAGCCTCCAGGGCATTGTTTTAAAGCACTGGCTGCTCTTCCAGCGTTCATGCAGAGAATCGTAGCCGCTCATCATCAGATAGCTCAGGCTCATCCGTCAGTGTTGCAGAGATTATGGACACAAATGCACTAAACTTAACTAAAACATCTTCCAGCAGAGAGACCACATGTTGTGGATCTACGGTAGTAAGTGTATGACATCCTTATAGGCTCATACTGCCTCTGTCCAATCCAAGTACCACTCGGAATAATGGGAAAAACTACAAAATAAGACCCGTTGTAATAAACCAGAATTATCCCATCTTTTGGATTGATTCTGACTTTAACACCAATCAATCCGACCTAATCAAACACTGGACTCGAACAGAAAAAAACAAACCTGATGTTTTTCCTGAACTGTTACACAGATATATGACAAGAAACATAACTAATATTATTTGTTGTTTGTACACATTCCAATGCATTTTTATGTTCTCTCTCTGTGTTGTCCCTGACTTCTAAGCCAAGACTGTGTTGCAAAGTTGTGTGTTTCCAGGGCAACAGTTGCTCACCAGGTGCAATTCATCAAACTGGCAATACGTCATTAGAGACGTTTTAGAAGCAAGACGCCCCAACTCAGAGTAATTTCCTGAGTAGCTGCCGGTCCTGAGTGTATTGATTCCAATGGGAGAAGTGAATGTAAACACAGATTATTTTGTCCCATAGTCACCAAAGTAAATATTGAACCCATGTTTCACATGGGTTCACTAAAATGTAATTTTTCAGACGAACACATCGGGAGAAAATTGACGTCGTTTGTGTCTCAAGAACAAAACTCTTGCGAAATCTGGCACTACAGATAAGCTATCCTCAACTACTCGCGAACGCCCTAACATAACTACATTTTATAATGGTAAATATGTCTCTTAGCAATGTTAGCACAAAGAAAACGCTATGATGTATGTATGTATGACACAATAAAGGAAAGGGAAAAAGCCAAAAAGCTAAATATGAGCACTTTAATACTCCATCACTGCATGCTGTTACACTACACTGTTACACTTACTTGTAGTCTGTGCCAGCATATAATACTGTATTAAGTGATGGTTTTTGTATTGGGAGATTTCTAGTTCTTGCCTGTTAGAGGCTTTGGGATAAACTGGGTTAGAGCTGAACAAAGCTTTCATTCTCATCCCACTCATTAAATCAATTACTTCCACTTTAAAGAGCAATTGTTGTTAGTCTGCTCCTCTAATCTCTGTACAGCCCTGTTTGGCAAACATGCAGCACTTACAGTATACTCCAGTTCAAACAGCAGGGCAAGTCATATCTCAAACTTGTTGCTCATTATTTAAACGTTGGCCTGTGTTCCAGTGTGCGCTGCAATGTGTACAACAATACTTTTGTACCAAAAGGTTTTTAACTACAGCATACTGCCATCCTTGGACTCTGTCTATGGTGCATTTGCAGTAATGCATTTCTAAATAAAATAAAAAATATTGTTAATCTTTCAAATTTCGAACAGACCAATTATCCTAAAAATCTTAAAGTTCATGCAAAGATAGAAACCATTAAAAATTAAAATAATAAACTTGGATTTTGAATACGTGTGGTCCTCCATGTTTCCTTCTTCAAACTTTCCAGGGCCGGGAAAGAAGGATACTTTACAAAATAAAACAAAATTTCAAAATAAAACACCCAGGTTTATGGTGAATTAGCTGTCTTGACTTCTCAGCGGTGTCTAGAGCGAGACAGGCGATCGGGCACACAGAGAGAGAGACTGACTTCGCGGGCGGTGTGTTGCTGGCGTAAGGCGCCAGTAGCCTACTTAAGTCAATGGCACCTTAAGTTGCTTTGACCAAAATGGTTTGCCAAATGAATGCAATGTAATGACCAAGATACTTTCACTCAGCTGCTGATTTGACAGTTGTATTCACAGACATTTACCCATAAAACATACACACACAATGCCAATTCCATAACCTAGTTAAAAAAAGACGATGTTGTGCACAACCATGTAGTTGCTTGTGCAGGACAAAACAGTAATGCTCAAAGAAAGTGAGTGAAGTCTGCACAACTCAGAAGATTTTGTGAAACATCCTGTCATATTTTTTTTCATGCCACCCTTTGAAAAAATGTGTAGCCATCTTTAATTGTTAACAATTCCATAATCTGTCAAATATGAAGACTAAAAACAATAGGCAATTCATGTTTCTTTACACAGGCTGATATGTGATGCATGTAATGAGAATCTTTGGATGTAACAGAGGAGCTGTATGATGGACAGCAATGCATATGGTGTTCAAATTGCTCCTTCTGTCCGACCAACTGCCACTGACCCATAGACATGAGAACTTAAATGATACATCGATTACCAAAATTGTCAAAAATGATCAAAACTATTGGGCTATTTTTCTGTCAACTAGTCGATGAAACCACTAATCATTTTTCATTTCAGCCCTAAAACTAATGTTTCCTTTACATAGTCAAAGTATGTATGCCTGTATGATGCTTCCAAATGAACTACTATTGAGCTACTATTTTCAAACAGCACTGGGTCAGAGAGGGCCTTTCAGGGCCCAAAACACTGTTTACATTCTTTGCGCTTTACACACAACGTGCACTTTATGAATGAAATACCTGCACAGAACACACAACACTGCAGGCACTTTGTGTGCTGATTGTGTGTAAAGTCTGTTTGTAGCCTATCACCACAGTTATTCGGTAGAGCTCAGTGGTAGAATGAGGACCTGTTCAACAGCTCGATATGGAAAGTTAGCTGAAAAGCAGCCGAAACACTATCTGAAGTTCCCCAAATCCGAAAGCAAGCGATCCTGAAAGTCGCTCGCAGCAAACACGCACACACTTTGCACTGAGGTTGTGCATGCGTGGCCGCGCTCCCACAGCTGTGTGTGTGTGTGTGTGTGTGTGTGTGTGTGTGTGTGTGTGTGTGTGTGTGTGTGTGTTTTATTAAACCGCAGTAATACCACAGTGAGAGCACGTCGGGATATTCCTACCTTGCAGATTCTGCACTCGGATGTCGCTGATCTGTCCGATAAATTCCTCCCGCTCGAACCAGTCTTCCCACTCGTGTCCAGCCATTTGGAGCCGCGAAGACTGCTGCAGGGGATCGGGAGAAGCTGCTGCTGCTGCTACTACAAACGGGCAGGAGGGCTGTTTATTGTCCGGCCGGCCGACCGACCGAGAGCCATGCAAGCCTGGGTACACACAGGCTGAAGGGGGGAGGGTTTCACTCACTGGCTGCCTGGTGTTTACTGCGGGTTTCTTCCCCGTCACATTACAACACAACACGGTGGGAGACCGCTGGAGCTCCGGGCAGCCAGGGCAGGAAGGAGCTGCAGCACCTGGTTGGTATTTCCGAGGTGGGATGGAGCTGATCCAGTGCGTGCGTGCCCGCCCATATCTCTCTCTCTCTCTCTCTCTCTCTCTCTCTCTCTCTCTCTCTCTCTCTCTCTCTCTCTCTCTCTCTCTCTCTCTCTCTCTTTATTATGATCCAAATGGCATAGCCCCTCATATGATACTATTCTAAATAGCTTAAGAGCCTCACTGTACTTCACAGAAGAGAAAAAGAAAGAAACATAAAACAAAGGATGGATGACTCTTCCTCAAACACACACTGACCCAACACCACATTTTTCTAGGCACTTCTGTCAAACTGGGACACCTTTATTGGCAAAGTGGGACACTTAAAACCCATTCAGTTATTACTAAATGAATGAACTGGATACACAATAGTAACCCATAAAAGTATTGTTACCAACAAAAATAATAATAAACATTACATTTTTGGAGGTATGGGTGCAGATACAGCTGATTTCTTCCCTCGGCATTCTTGGGATCATTTTCATCTCCATAACTAGGTTTGCAAATATTGCAAATGTCCCGGCCATCCAAGCTTGCACCCTCCTACTTCCTTGTTTTTCTTTTTTTGGCAGGCTTTTTCTTTTTTTTCTTTCTTTGAGGCAATGTATGAGAAATATTCATCACTTGTTATGTAGTAAGCTTGAGGGTTTGGGCCTCTTTCTTGTCCGGCCTTTTTTTTTTTTTTCAGAATAGTGATATAGTTTAATAGTTTAACCATGTATCCAGCTAATTTAAATAGATCACGTTACTGTATTGTGTCAACAGTTAATATTTCATTTAATATTGTTTATGGAGGCTTAGCCCAAGCTTTAAGCCCCTCTGTTCCATGGGTAGAGTAATTGACACACTTTTTACCTTTTTGATCAATGAAAGTCCAAGTCATATTTGCAGTTAAAACCTTTGGTTTCCAGACAAATCACTGTTTGTATGTATGCCTGTGTAGTGTTGTGGTGTTGGTGTGTGGTCCGTCGCTGTGTCCGGAGCTTCGGCTTTTCCGCCTTAAATGGACAGGACAGCTAGGTGAGAAAGGAGACAGAGGGGGGGGGGGGAAACATGCAGGAAAACGTCACAGGTCGGACTCAAACCCTGGACCTCTGCATCGAGGAATAAACCTCTATGTATATGTGCGCCTGCCCTACCAACTGAGCTCACCCGGCCACAGTATCGTTCTGTTTTAATGTTATACAGGATCATACTGTAAATGGCAATGCATTCTGGGAGAAAATAATATTACAGCATTACAAAGTTACAGATTACAGGTATTTACTGTTAATACCAATGCATCTTGGGAAAATAAAGGAAAAGGCAGGAATTACACTGCAGCCAGTAAGGCAAGGCAAGGCAATTGTGTTTGTATAGCACAGTTCAGCAGCAATGCAATTCAAAGTGCTTTACATAGAACATTAAAACACAGTCAAAAATTAATACAAATTGATAACAAAGTGAAAGCAGTTAATACAAAAATAAAAACAATAAATACAAAATTAAAAAACAAGTAACAAGAGTAAATTCACAATGGAGTGCAATGAATTAACAAAAGGCAGTGTTAAAAAGAAAGGTCTTCAGCCTTAATTTAAAAGAGCTGAGATTAGGTGCCGACCTACAGTTTACCGGAAGTTTGTTAGATATGTGGACCATAGAACACAGCTTCTCCCTTTTTTGTTCCGACTCTGGGGATGGCAAGCAGACCTGTCCCTGATGATCTTAAAGATCTCGGCGGCTCATAGTTTAGTAGCAGATTTAAAAGGTAAATTGGTCCTCAACCGTTTAGTGATTTATAAACTAGCAGGAGTATTTTGAAATCTATTCTTTGGTGCACAGGAAGCCAGTGTAAGGACTTCAGAACTGGAGTAATGTGATCTACTTTCTTGGTGTTGGTAAGGACTCGTGCAGCAGCGTTCTGAGTCAACTGCAGCTGTTTAATAGACTTTTTAGGAATACCTGTAAAGAGACTGTTGCAGTAGTCAAGTCTACTGAAGATAAAAGCATGGACAAGTTTTTCCAAATCCTGTTGGCACATAAGTCCTTTTACCCTTGATATATTTTTTAGGTGATAATAGGCAGATTTTGTTACTGACGTACCGTGGCTGTTAAAATTCATGTCAGAGTCCATAATTACGCCAAGATTTCTGGCTTTGTCTGTTGGTTTTAACATTGTTGCTTGAAGATGAGCGCTGACTTTTAATCGTTCATTTTTTGGTCCAAAAATGATCACCTCCGTTTTTTCTTTGTTTAATTTTAGAAAATTCTGGCACATCCAATGGTTGGTTTGTTCAATGCACCTAGCTAGTTGTTGTATTGGACGGTAGTCCCCAGGCGACAAGGTTATTTAAATCTGTGTGTCGTCCGCATAACTGTGATAGCTTATGTTGTGGTTTTCCATGATTTTAGCTAAGGGCAGCATGTAGATTTTAAACAGTAGATGTCCCAGGATAGAGCCTTGGGGAACTCCACTTGTCAAACTTGTACGCTCAGATGCATAGTTACCTATTGACACATAGTAATTTCTATTCTTTAAATAGGATTCAAACCACTTCAGTACTGTGCCAGAAATGCCTACCCAGTTTTCTGTTTAGTAATATGTCGTGGTCAACTGAGATCTAGTAATACTAAGACTGTAGTTCTGCCACTATCTGTGTTTAAAGGAACACACAGACTTATTGGGACTTTAGCTTATTTACCGTAACCCCCAGAGTTAGATAAGTCCATACATACCCTTCTCATCTCCGTGTGCATTGTAGCTCTTTCCGACGGCTCCACCGGTAGCTTAGCCTAGCACGAATCCTGAAGGTAATTGGTTCCATCTAGCCTACTGCTCCGAATAAGTGACAAAATAACGCCAACATGTTCCTATTTACATGTGATTTGTATAGTCACCGCATGTACAAATAACAAGGTCACATGAGTCACAGCCATCTTCTATCCGTATATAAACTGGGAACTATATTCTCAGAAAGGCGAAGCACTGCTACTTCTGGTACTTGGGCAGAGTGATATGCTTGCACCTGAGAAGCACCGGACAGAGAGTAGAAATGCTTCACTTTTCTGAGACTATAGTTCCCAGTTTATATACGGTTAGAAGATGGCTGTGACTCATGTGACCTTGTTATTTGTACATGCGGTGACTATACAAATCACATGTAAATAGGAACATGTTGGCGTTATTTTGTCACTTATTCGGAGCAGTAGGCTAGTTGGAACCAGTTACCTTCAGGATCTGTGCTAGGCTAAGCTACCGGTGGAGCCGTTGGAAAGAGCTACAACATGCACGGAGATGAGAAGGGTATGTATGGACTTATCTTACTCTGGGGGTTACGGTGAATAAGCTAAAGTCCCAATAAGTCAGCGTGTTCCTTTAAGTGGATGTCATTAGAGATTTTCAGAAGAGCTGTCTCAGTGCTGTGAAGTGGTCAGAAACCCGACTGTAAGGCATCAAAGATATTGTTTCGGGACAATATTATTTGTTGAAAAAATGCTTTTTCAATAATTTTACTTAAAAATGGGAGGTTTGATATCGGTCTGTAGTTGTCCATTAGTGACGTATCTAGGTTATTCTTTTTTAAGAGTGGCTTGATTATTGCAGTTTTTAAGACCTGTGGGAAGATACCTGCTTGAAGAGACATGTTTACAATCTGTAAAATATCTGAGGCCAGGGGCGCCGCCAGGAATTTTGGGCCCCATGACAAAAAATCTAATTGGGCCCCCTCTGCGCAGCTGTTGTCACCACATCTCTAGGACCTAACTGTCCCATCAAAAGCTTTACATAACTCTAATTAAAGGCTTGCAACTGTCTTGCTTCTTGTAGTTCAATACAGTTAATATTGTCTATATCTTACATGCAGGCTCAGGTAAGCTACTCACTGTTTCCAACTGTCCAGCATCCAGTACAGACAGTAGGTTGTTGTTTTTTTTTTAAATTTTATTTCATAATGATCATTATGGGAGAAAATAATTGTTATTAATGTGTTTGAATTTCTGTCTTTAATACATATTTCATTTTCTTTTTTGTAATGGTAAAAAGAGCAAGAGAGACAGAGAAATCCCCACAGACTCCCTGCTATGATGCTAACTTGCATGTCATTGAACACAATGTTGCTCCCCTTCTTCACTGGGACAGGGACACTGGACAGTTGTTAAGTCTGCTAAAAGGGGCAGGGACAATGATTTAATATGAATATCTTGCTAAACGTTTCCCTGCACTGATTAAATGGTGATTACATGTAGGCTAACACTAGTCTGTAGCTAGCTAGCTTATTTCACTATGGACATTAAGCCAACAGGTTAATACCACTCACAGACTATAGGCTACCAACCTTTCTTGGTGAAAAACTGGGTTACAGTTTGACACCCTTTCCTTTGTCTTTCCTCTCTCTTTTCTCTCTTTCCTTTTTTGAAAACCAGATTTTGATTTAACGTTACTTGGCAACATCGTGGTCACTGTAGTTCTGGCTGACTGCAACTAAACACTGTCACTGAGTGCTCTAAGGCAGGACCAAACCATTTCATGCAGATACAGGGGGGTTTACTTTTTGGTCAATGGGGATATTTAACTTTTACTGCCAAAAACAAGTAAAAACAAAGAGATCATTAATTGTATTATTCTATTTGAAATATATATACTGAATGATGATGGTTTAATAATTTTATATTAGTTTTTACCTATTTTTTGGGGGCCCTGTCAGTCATGGGCCCTTGGAATTGTTCTAACTTTCCCCCCCTATACGGCGCCCCTGTCTGAGGCCAAACAATTCGAAACATTTTTGAAAAACCAGTTGGTAAAATATCAAGGTAACAGGAAGAGGTTTTTAGATTTTGTATGATATCCTCCAGGTTATCTTGGTTATCGTTTGAAATTGTGTCATATGGGAACTTGTTTTGCTTGGACACTTGGAGGCACTGACTGTTAGTCTAATTTTCTGAATTTTTTCACTGAAGAAGATGGCGAAGTCATTGCAGGCTTTGGTGGATAAAAGTTCAGATGCTACTGGTACTGGAGGGTTTGTTAACCTATCGACAGTATATTACTTTATTACTGAAATCAAATAATACAGTAAGAAACTGTCTATTTACAGTAAAATAGATTACAATTTTAAAACAGTACGGGTACTGTAAATAAATGGTAGTTTACTGGCCACGCTACTGCCAGTATATTACTGTAAATTTACAGTGAAATGTTTTACAGTGTACCGTCTCTCTGTAGGTGAGGGCTTTGTTATGAAGCATGTCCAGGTCACATTCTTTTAGGTGGTTATACAACTTATGAAACTCTGCAGATACAGAAAGCACCACACACGTGTAATGGCTCATAAGTGATGATTGAGAGGGATTATTTTTGTATTAGTGTATACCACGGCTTCTCAAAGTCCGGACCATGGTCCGCATCCGGACCAAACGGCACGTCAATCCGGACCTGGCCCGTACCTTGTGTTATGATTTCAATACCTTATGAAGTGTAACGTTTTCTAATTTGAAATACATTTTTATTGATCAATACATTGTTAGTAATGTTGACTATACACAAAAAAATCAACAAAAAAGAACCAAATGTTTTTTTGTTATTGCCAGTTGTTCCGGACCATAGACCTGGACTAAAAATCAGATGCTGACCTTTAAGTGATGCGTTTAAAAAAAACCTGGTCCATACATTATTTTGTTTTTTAGGAAAATCCTACATATTATACCTTTAATGTCATAATATATGTTACTTAACACTTGTAAGCATAGTCTAAATTTTCTTTGACATAAAAATGTAAAAACACCAGCACAAAATAAAAGCCGTCAGCCTTTTTTAGGTCATAGGGCATCAAAAAACTTAGAAAGAATACTTTCAAAAGGAAGTCCTACATTTGTCTTTGTGTTATAGAACACCAAACATAATTTTGTTCTGTGTTTACTGCTATAACAAGAACTCCTACGCACATGCCCGTTGGATGATGTGAAAACAAGTCATTATCTTCTGCAGAGCACTCTGGTTTAGTATTCCTTCTGGTTTAATTTGTGCATGAACAGCAGCTGAACGAGGCTTCAAAGTGATGTGCAGCTGAAGAACTGCGGTGCGTCTCTTCCGGTGCTGCAGTCATTAAGTCCTGGCTGAAGCTGGGTCTGCTCTCTGTACACTGTCACCACACGGGAAATGAGGATCATATCAGTGAAGCATGTTTATGCACTTCAGACAGACAACCATTTATCAGTTTACAGTGGAGCTACGTGGCTTAAAGCTATAGTGTGTAGTTTCTGTCACCCCCATGAGGAATTCTAAGTGATGACAACAAAAATGTTGGCCACATGATACCGTGATCGCGCATCCCCCCCCCCCCCACACTTCCTCCACGCAGTTGCTAGTAGCCAAGGAGGACACGGAGGATTAAAAAAACATGGACTCTTCAGAAGAGGTCATTATCATCACTCGAGTTTCTGCACGCGAAAGTCGCCAGACGCCACAATCTTCTGAACATAGTCATACTTAGAAATCCAGAGAGAGTTGTGTGGAGCTGATAGTCTTAATTAGCTTTGTAGGAACTAATTTGGCAATGGCTTGAATGTAACGGACGTTCATTAAAGGTGCACTATGCGTTCCTGCATGACGTTACTTCTGTTGACGTTCCAAGTAAATGTCATGACTAACTGACTAAAGGCAGCTAGTCATGACTAGCCGACGGCCGACAGTTGGCAGAAAAAGCAGTTGGACTGATCAGTCTCCCCGAGTTGGTCAAAAAAGTGCCTCGGAACACACCAAAGAGACGAGACGTAATACGTCTCCATAACAGCAGGCGGCGCTAATCTGTATTGTCGACCCAAAAAATGAAAACCGGCAGCTGATTGGACGAACGCATCACCTGAGTCTGGCTGCTGCTTCCGGATTTTGGATTTTTCAACCGGCCATTAATGGCGACTCATTCAGAATACGATCTCATATTGTACTAAAATAGTTCACCGAAACGTGTTTCTGAAAACATTTTAAGCGAGAAATAGGCCGTGCACTTGCTGAATCTGTCTTCATTTCAGATCAGCAAAGGTCAGTTTAAAAGATTTTTGTCAGATTTTGAGAGGCTTAGTCATGCTCATTCCGCTTGCCATGTCCCGGTGAGTCCCGACTGCCCTGTCTCCGACTCAGCATGTCAGTCGGCCAAAATGAAGGCCGACAGCTCCTCCAACGGACGACAGCAAGGAACACACCGAACAGACTCGAGTCACTGACCTCGCTAGACTGTCCAACGGCCGATTATATGCTGAAACCATGCAGGAACGCATAGTGCACCTTTAATATCAAAAAGTTACGCACTAAAGCTTTAAGAGGGGTCGATGTAGACAGACTGACAATCAGTTAAAAAATACTTCATTGGCACCCTTTTCGGTTTGTGCAATTTGGATGTTTGAAGCATGATACAAAACCAGTTCTGTTTAAAGGTCCTCATATCACGCTCATTTTCAGGTTCATATTTGTATGTTGGGTTTCTACTAGAACAAGTTTTCATGCTTTAATGTTCAAAAAACACATGATTTTTCCCATCCTGTCTGTCTGAATATACCTGTATTCACCCTCTGTCTGAAACGCTCCGTTTTAGTGCCCGTCTCTTTAAGACCCCCATCCCGAAAAAATAAAAAACAGTCTGCTCTGCTTGGTCAGCATTTCCACGTCTTCCATATCTACGCTCTCGGCGTCTTTGTACCATCATTGAACATCGTCATTAAAGAGCAAGATATCTGGGCAAGCACTGCCAAACTACCATTATATTTCTTAGGAGTATTGGATTCATTAAAACTAATGGCCAGACTTAAAGTGATTCCACTGTCGCAGACAAATTTCCAGTATTGGAATGAAATCGTGAGTCGTGCTAGAGTTGGGGCGCGCTCCCGTCGTCTCAATCGTTTGCTGTAAGGTTGTCATAACACTCAGTTTGAGCTGTCTTAAATCAGTCTTTTATCCCGTCTTGACGTTCCGACAAAATATTTAGTGTCTGGTAGGCATTGCCCTGCCTCCAAATAGTCACAATGTTGTTCATTCATTTTATTCACATCGAGTTGTGGGCTTTAGACTTTTGTTTAATTTGTTATTACTTTGGATTTAAAAAAAAGTTCATCTCCACTTTTAGTGTCTCCAAGTCAAATAACATTTGTATCAGCAGGTTTTAAATGTAAGATTGCTACAAAAAAGCATTTTGGGTGGCTGGGTTGGCGAGTAATAATGTCAACATAACGTTTGTTTGTTTACTAGAAAACTGTCTAGGGCAATTTAAAGTATAAGACATGGTTAGCCTAGCTTAGCATAAAGACTACTGTAAATTCAAGGGGAAACAGCCAGCCTGGCTCTTTCCAAAGTTAAAAAATACAAAAATAAATAATAATAATTTTTTTATACTATGTACACAAACAGAAATGTAAAAACAATTTGTAATTTTTGTTACTGTTGACTCTTGACAAACAAAAAGGCTGTTGAAAGTTAAGGGAAGTCCAGGCATTTACACTTAAAACAGAAAATGTATATTGTACAACACGATAGAAAAACTTGACATTACATAATAAAAAGGAGAGAACTGTATGCCAAATATTTAAATACAAGATAATATATTCCTCTATAACCTTTGGAGGGTCGGCCTACACTCTGTTTAACCCACATGTTAACCCACACAAGCTAATACACAAACTAGGATTTCTATAAATAAATATAGACGAGAGAGGCAGATTTTCTGAGAAGACCCCATTTGCATGCTGACCCACAAAAAACCCAGTTGGGAGGTTATTTTCTCCCTCTCGGATGCTATCTTTTGAAAATCAGTGTCAGTGCACCCCCGCCTGCACAATATAAAGCAGAGGCACATGTTACATGATACATTTCAGAGTGCAAAGTGATCATCTTCCTACAGAAAAACATGTTTTTCGCAGCAAAAGCCACTGAAGTGAATCAACGCTAAAGTTGGTCCTAATCTTTGCGGAGGCTAAAATCTGAAACCCGCCAGCCGATATCATCCGGAGTAATCTGTTTAAAAGCCATCTGGCACATTTCCCTGCAACCAACTGTTCAACAAATAATCAAATCACACGGCAATACCTCCGAGAAACAATGTGCTGCTTACAATGTATCATCTTACAACCAGCACACAACACGACTCATACTGTCACAGGGCTAAAAACAGCTCTGCAAAGGTAAAGTGTCCCTCTTTGAAAGCATGTGGTGTCCTTTTATACAGTATATGGAAAATGTGGATCTAAGTAATGTGTGTAATGTGATGAATGTGGCAGATGATGGGTAATAATAGGTGGTAGAGCTGTCAGTTTTCCTCTATAATACCATTCGAATTCCATTTTTTATTTTTTTTAATATTCGAATATTTAATGCTCATATGGAGCCTGTTAGAAATATGTACTACACTACTAAGCCAAATGGTGCTGTCACTACTATTTTAGTGATTTAAAAGCAACCTGTTTCTTGCAGATTGTCATGTAACTGAGAATTTAAAGCTATTTCCCATCCCAGCCGCAGCCTGTCACTCCCCCTGTACTAACGTTACTCGGTACGTAACGTGAGCTCCGTAATGTTGTACTAACGTTACTCGGTACGTAACATTAGCTCACAATGCCTTGTGTTTCTCACTCCCGTAACCTAATGTTCATCAGACGTGAGAACAGGGAGATTAGCTAATGTTAGCCAACCCATTTATAAAAAAAAATCACATTCCAATACTAATTTCAGCATTCAAATAGTATTGATTTTTTTACTATTCGAATTACATTCGACTTTCGGAATTCATTCCAACAGCCCTAATGGGGGGGGGGGGTCCTCTGCAGTTACTCCCAACTACTCTTCTTTGATATTTAAGTTCTGATGTTGCTATTCTGTTTATGGCATGTACCTTTGAGTTGGATAACAATGCACAACAATAATGTAATTAACTATATTATGAATATTAATATAGTAATGGTGGAACCCTGAAGATAAAGAAATGTATTAAATAAAAAAAATTAAAAATGTTTTCTTCTTTTCAGTTATTCATTTTTTATTTTGTTAGCTTATTTTGGTGTTTTTCATCTTATTACCGCTGGTATTCTGGTACTATCCTCTGGATGTTTTACTGAAAATGTCTGCTGAGAGAAAGCTATACTAAAGGTTCTCTTCCAAGATTCATATGTTTAAGAAAAATCAATTCAACAGAGGCCAATGCTGTGTCTTTTACACTTGCTATTTTGAGTACATAGTGCTTTTTCACACAATAAAGATATTGATGGAGAGATAAAAATGGCTCTGCATATGTTGTTCCATGCACTGCTGACGGGCTGACATCTCTCTGATGTGGATTTAAACGTAGCTCCATCTCATATGTAATCACACACTTGTGTTGGGTTCATTGACCCTGTTGGTGTGTGCGGCTTCTTAGCTGTAACGCTATCTGGAAGTGGATCGGCGTTGTAATTGCTCGTGGGGAATGCAGAGAATGCCGCCACAGATGAGAGGGGGCCGTGTACAGAGAGACGTCAGTCTTACTTCATGTGTCAGAAGGCTAAGGAAGCTGTTATGTTATGCACTGTACAATTACAAGGAAGAATGATAGCTGCAAGTTGCAAAACAGTTAGCCAAGAAGTTCTCAACCGGGACGTTTGTATGTGGATTCTCATGTTTCTCGCAACTTTTGTGACCCATTTAGTGAGTATTCTCATTATGTTGGCGGCAAAGCTCTGTACTTTCACATAGGGATAACTGAATCCAGATTTTTGGGGTTCGCCGAATACCGAATCCACTGGTTGAGATTCTGCCAAATCCGAAACCGAATCCTACTCCCATCCTCAGTCCCACAAGTTTTTAGCTGTGACTGTCCTTCCTTTGCCGTACCTGAAGTTGCTGCATTTTGGCTGCTTTCGGTAGATTCCTTCATGCACAACTAGTATTCTTTCGGATGTTTCATACGCAAATGTTGTAACAGCGCTGATGTTGTGCATTCACCTCACTTTACACACGCACGCACATGCAAATATATAAACACGTCACAAACAAATTCCACCTCTTATCACAACCACATCCATCTGCTGTGTCATTGCATGGTCTCACACTCACACGCACGCACACACACACACACACACACACACACACACACACACACACAAATGCTACAGTCATTGTCAGTTTCACCCATTGCCATGCTCTGACACGCACACACGCATAAAGCTACAGTCATTTTCAGTTTCACCCATTCCCATGCTCTGACACACACACACACACACACACACACACACACACACACACACACACACACACACACCCACACGCACTCAGTTTCACCCATTCCCATGCTCTGACACTGCATGCAGTCAGAGGAAGGACGAGTTAACACTTGACTGCACAAACACAGAGCTGTTTGTCTCCTCTCACCACAGTGACATGTCAGCAAGTATTACTGTATGCTCCGTGAGTGTCCACATCTGAATTCAGAGCACGATGAAACTGTCGTTTGAAGACAGCAGCACGGGTAGGACCAGCTTGGAAATCAACAGTAACGATCATATAAAGAGGATTTAGTGTGTGTACTTATTAACAACAGAAGGACTTGTAAAAAAAAACAAGATCAAATATCCTAATGTGATGATCATTCTTGCTGTTCTCTTTTCATATAACCTCTGTTCTTTACAGTATTTTGCATACTGTAGATGACACGCTCTACTCATTTCACTTTCAAATCAGCTCAGCTGCAGTCCTCAGACTGTTGATAGAGCCTTACATCACCAACAGGTGTTTAATACACCCCACTACTGTACTGTATGTGAGAGAGTTATTAACTAGTCTCGCATTGCCAGACCTATCTCCCAAAATGTCCCAGTTAGAGAGTAAATTACATAAACATATTCTTTGTATCTTTACAATCATTCCCCGAAAGAACTAAGCAGGCCTGCCTTGTTGCACAATCCAGATTTTCTTCAGAACTTGACATTTTCAGCGTGAAGCTTGCTAGCTCAAAGTCTGTTGTCGTTTCCCAAAGAGAACAGAGTTTGAGAACGGCAGACACACAGCGAGCAGAAGGTCAGGGACATCCGGCGCGGGATGTCAGGCAATTATTCTGGAAATGTACTTCTGTTGCTCCAGACTCTTTTTACTTCACTGTGGTCCTTTAACCTCCATGACGCCCAGCGCACACATACAGACTCAAACACTGGCGATACAGAATGCTATTCATTGGTAGTGCAAACATTGAAACACACTGTACTGTTGCTGCCCACCACTACTTGATGACTCAAAAAGCCCCCAGTGGCATTATGTGACCCATTTTCAAAATTTCTACATCAGAAATTTGGGTTTTCTTTCAAGCGAATTGCCCCAAAATAACATGCGTTGTTCCATACAACGCTCTTCTCGAGTAAAATGAAGGGTCAGATTGGGGCTGGGCGATATGGAGAAAATCAAATATCAGCGATATTTTTGACCAAATACCTCGATATCGATACCGCAACAAATAATAATCAGTAACTGAATAATCATCAGTAATGTGGATATAATGACTAAGTGGGTAAAGGCAAATAATGGAACAGTTACAACAGTCTGGTAAGTTCAGAAAATGACATCACTTTACTGTGATGCAGCCTTTAAACCAGGAAAAGACAACACTTATGTCATCCATCCATCCATCCATCCATCTTCATCCGCTTATCCGAGGGTCGGGTCGCGGGGTAGCAGCTCCAGCAGGGGACCCCAAACTTCCCTTTATGTCATATTACGATATTATGATATCCAAAATCTAAGATGATATCTAGTCTCATATCATGATATCGATATAATATTGATATATTGCCCAGCTCTAGGTCAGATCACTACTTTCATAGAATTTTGGGTGTTTTATTACATTTTTATAGCATTTGAAAAACATTGAAATGGTTTCTAAACAGAATCCTGACTAAACTTTGACCGTCTGTTGTTATCAACTCAATTGTAACTATTTGTCGAAATAATTCATAATTTCAGCTTTCTTTTTTTTTTTTACTCAAAAATGAAGTATACTTTCATATAAATGAGGTTCATTCACCATGATTAAACATTTTTAAAACTAGTGGTAATAAGTTGGTGATAGTGGTGAATCTGGTGGTAGTGAAAAAAAGCCCAGGAAAAGCAACAAAAACCTCAAAAAGAGAGGGTTGACCTGGCCTACCCGGGAGGACAAGTTGCATGGTCGACGGGAAGACAACACAAGGGTTAAAAGCGGCCCATGGCTACCCAATTCTCTATAATATGAGGTTAGCTAAATACATACAGATGTAGGGTTATGTATTTCCCTCATCAGCTGCATTGTCATCAGCTGAATGTGGGCGCTTACTCTCTCAGTTGAACCAACCAGATTTGCCACAATCTCCGTGAGCCATCGCGTTGTTGTAGGGCTGGACGGTTAATCGAAAATGCATCGACATCGGAATTCTGATGCCGTTATCAACGTATTTTTCCCATGACGATAATTTCAATAATGTGTTCCTGTTGATAGGCCTACTTTCTCCTTAAAAACATTCTACAGCGTGTGTAGTCACGTGACTTCTCCCGGACCAGTCAGCCGCATGGAAAGCATAACGGAGGATAACTGAAACACTGAGTCTGAGTCAACTGAGCAACTAGCGCCCCCAAAAAACTGCAGTGTCCGTCGTCTAGAAACATTTTGGCTTCAGAAAAGATGATTTAGAACAACGTGATTAACCCTACCTAAATCAGATTAAACCTATATCAGAAATTTGGGTTTCTTTTTAACCAAACTGTCAAAAACAAATGAAATGGATTGTTTCGTACAACGCTCTTCTTCACAAGTAAAATAAATGATCAGTTCACTACTTGGATTGAATTTGGGTGTTTTGTTCAATTTTAAAGCATTTGATTGAAGAAAATAAATTGAGAACGTTGAAAAAGTGACAAAGATGTCAGAAAAACCTTCAAAAACGTGGGGAAAAGCACAGAAAAATATCGCCAAAAACATCGGAAAAAGTGACAAAGAAACTTGGAAAAAAGTGACGAAAACGTTGGGAGGACTTTAAAAAACATCAAACAAAAGTGACGAAAACATCGGGGAAAAGTGTCAAAAAAGACGACCAAAACTTTCTGACCCAGAAAAACTAAAAGTTGCATGGTCGACGAGAAGACAACACAAGAGTTAATTAACGTTCATCTGTCGTTATCAAGGTAGAACGTTCAATTGTTCGCGATTGATTTGAGGTCATATCGTGCAGCCCTACCATGTTGCATTCAACCTTTAAATCTGTTCTCCTCTCTGCTGCCGTCAGTTGTCATTTCAGGCAAAATCGATGCGACCCTCCTCCACCCCGTTCACCTCCTCTTCTCATCATTCCCAGCGCCCAGGGTTCCTCCATCAGAAGCCCCACTTCACATCACCTCCATCCAGATCTTCGGGCTTCCTTTATCCCTTCGTCACCTCCACCAGTGTCTAGACTCCATCGAGGGGATATTCCTATACAGCCATGGCCTCTATACCCCTTATAATTTAGCATTGTGATGGAGCTTAATCACCAAAGACTAACATATCAACCTATCGTGCACCATGTTCATTAAACTTATTTCCCTCTTAAATGAAGTCTCTCCTGATTGCAATGGTCCATACAGTCACTTAAAGTCTCTCGAATGGACTCCGGATAAAGGGAGACCGAGCATTTCGTTTTTCTTCCTGCTATGAGATCATCTAATTCAACTGATATTAAAATAAACATATCACTTCACTGGCGTTCCCTCACTTATATTTACTGACGTTCTGCTTTTTTCCCCTGGATTGGGGAATTGGAGTGAGTGGATTCAGGTTGATGGGCCCTGTGTGTGAGTGAAGAGAGAGAGAGAGAGAGAGAGAGAGAGAGAGAGAGAGAGAGAGAGAGAGAGAGAGACACACACACACACACACACACTGAGTTTCACTATCTTTGTGGGGACCCTAACCTTAACCATCACAACTAAATGCCTAACCTTAACCCTTACCCTCACCCTAACCAGAACCTAATTCTAACCCTAATCCTAAAACCAAGTCTTAACCCTCAAACAGCCCTTTAAGGTTGTGGGGTCCAGCATTTTGGCCCCACAAAGCTGTCCGGACCCCACAAGTACACTGTATTCCCGGTTTGTGGACCCCACGAATATAGTTAAACAACAACAACACACACACACGAGATGCATCATAAATGATAGACCTGGCTTACTAAAAAAAGATGCAACTCTGTAATTCAAGAGAGATTACGTAAATCTGAATGATAAATCATATGCAGTAGCCGATTCAGAAAAAAGTGATAGCTTTTAACCATATTTCAGCGCTATGATACACACAGGGTTTTAGCCAATTATCATTTGAGAGTATTCTGCAGAAGCATACAGAGCAGTTCGCCGCCAGAGTTTCAGTATTTTCCCCACAGGAGTTTATGCTGTACATAATGTGTGTTTCACACAACTGGTATAAAAACCTACACACACACACACACACACACACACACACACACACACACACACACTACAGCCAGACTCTGACCTGCTAATCCTAAAAGACTTGTATCAGTCTGTGTATAAATAGAGTTTTTAATCCTTAGATGTTCTAAATGCTGTTTTAGAGACAGGTTCACCTTCACAATAAAGACAGACAGACAGACACAGGACAGATGGGAGCTGGCAAGAAACATCTGGCCCATAATGCTTTAACTTAAGGTGTGTACACACACACACACACAGCAGTATTCATTATAACAGTAATCAGTATATATATATATATTTTTTAATCTATTTAGAAAACATTTGTGGAACACTAAATGTAAAAGCTTTGATTAACTGGCCATAAACTGAATAACTCTGTGGTTTGGCTACAGATATCAGTTAGTTTCTATAAATTATTTTATTCTACATTTTTCTACAATGCTGCAGATGGCTGAGGACTGGCACCTTGTTTGGTAGAAAAACTGCTCTGGTATTTTTGCTCCATAGAGTTGGCAGAGCGTGAGCTCCAGATTGCAGCACAGCTCGGTGGGCCTGGCTGAGAAGCTGAGGTGAGAGCAGCGTAGGAGGCGTACGGACACACACAGGCATGTAGATCACACGATGAAAACATCATGATAATGTCCTGGAGAAAATGAACTGTGGTAGCAGGAGATAGTAACAAGTACATTTATTCAAGTAATATACTTAAGTACAAATGGTGAGGTACTTGTTCTTTACTTGAGTCTTTTCTTTTCATGCCACTTTGTACTTCTACTCCGCTACATTTCAGAGAGAAATATTGTACTTTTTACTCCACTCCATTCATCTGACAGCTTTAGTTACTAGTTACTTTACACATTAAGATTACTGCACACATAGCACATGTAGTTTATAAAATACAATGTTTTATTTTAAACTACACTACCCAAAAATGTCCAGCTGAAATGATTAGACCATTAAACACTTTGACTGAAAGAACTGTTTGGGTGGTTCTAAAATGAGAGGCTTTTTCTGCATTGAGTACTTTTACTTTTAGTACTAGAGATATATAAATGGTTACATGTTTAGCCTAGCTTCACACAAAGACAAGTAGATGGAAATGGTTAGTACAAAAAGTGACAAATGATTCCAAAGGTGTCTTACCTGTCTGTGTGTATTCATGTATGACGGTGGTGGAAAATAGGAGAGCCCCTGGCAACAGTAGTCACAAGATCATATTCTTTACGTTGTTAAACACAAAAAAATTGATTCCAGCACAACATATTCAAACTGCATTTTTATTTCATCAAAATAAAAAAACAAAAACAACATTGGTTAAATAAGAGCGCTCTTGAATAATATGAGCTTTTGTTCTTCTTATAAAATAGACTTAAAAAAGCTCTCATTTGTCAATCATGACCTGCATATTTTCATAATGAATACCTTGATCTGAGAGCAGACACTGGCATTTAGGACATTTTTTTGCATGACAAGTGCACTGAAACTATTCTGCCAGCTTTTCTGCTGTATGTTTGCCACACATGCACAGTATGTGTAAAGGACCAGTTGTGCTCAGGAGATTCAAGTCGTTTCATATGTTGCATAAGGTATCAATGGACACAATGTAGGATTTGAGCCAGGCATTGCATAGGCTTCGAAGCGACACATGCATAATAGACAGAAGGGCTTCACAATAAGCAGCAGTGATCACTGATTCAGTTTACAATGCAGCATTAACACACATGACAAGACCTTATACCTAACTTAGTTATTAACTGTTATATAGTACATGAGAATGCTTTATAAAGCTGCATACTGAATAAATACAAAAAGTTATGGCACTGAGTACAGCTGATTAACTGGAGGGTACACACAAAGCTTTAAGGCCATGGTAATTGTATGTCTGCATTAACATGTGATGCAACTTTTCAGATACTTGCAAGCAGGGGCGGAGCGAGGGGGCTGGCTTCTGGGGCTCCAGCCCCCAATGTTTTCTCAAAAGCCTCTAATCTTTTAGGTTTTTAAAATAATTTCAACTTTGTGTCATTTCTCCATCTATGGAGTTAAAGTTATATTATTGGGGAAGTATCGCCTTCATTTGAAGATTAGTAATGCTAGTAATTAGTAATTCCTACCCTACCTATGTTATGTAATTTAAAAAGAAATTCACATCAGACAATTTTTGCCTCGTTAGGCGGCAGGAGTGAAAAAAATTCAACGTCAACATTTGTTGTGTTCTGGTTTCAGAATGATGAAGACAGGAGAACAGTTAGATACAAAAGAGAACGTAAGCTCGACAGGATGGTTTTGTTCCTTGGCAACTATCATGTTTTTTTCCAAATGATATACAGGTTTTTAGCTATTTTATTGTCAAATGTCTTAAAAAAAATAGTGCATATAGCTGCCATAAATTAAGCATGCCCCCTATATTTAGGCTGAGCCCTGAATGATTACGTCTGGCTCCGCCCCTGCGTGTACGTTTTATAACTGACAGTCTGTTCTAAATACCTGGAGAACTTATGATTGCAAACACCTATAGAAAACTATGTGAACGTTACCAAATGTGTGAACAAAAGACATATTTGAACCATATTTTGAAAACTTGTACACTACTAATACCTATAATAACTTGTGTCATGGTCCCAACTCAACGAAACATAAGTTACTGAGAGACACTGTAGTTTCGCAGTGATACAATGTAAGGCCGGGTCATGCTGCCAAGTATTAGTAGGATTTAAAAGGAAGCTAGAGACTGAGGCAAACATCATTTAAAGGGAACTTTTGTTCTAACAGCTTAATCTAAAGGATGATAGACAGTATCGCCCATTAAAAGCTAAACTTAAGCAGTTAAAATATCGTGTTCGAGTTATACTTTCATGTCTGCCTGAACCAGAATTGTGAGGATTTAATGAAATTAAAATGTAACATCTTTGTGCACTTTCATTCCCAAGCAAAAGCTGAATTCAACATTAAATAACAAGTATGACAGCTAAAAAATACTAAAAACTGTAAACATCTAACAACAATAAAACATGGCTCTTACACCGGAGTACTTGTGAAGTTACACGTTCACTTGATTTGGCCACTGTTGCCACAGCAACATGCTAAATCAATCACACACATAAACAGCCAAAAAAGGGAAAGTAGCTGTGAGTGTGGAGGTGTGTGGAGGTGTTTGGGTGTATTTTTAGGTGTGGGTGTGTGGAGTGGAAAGAGAGAGTGATATTTTGGGTTTGCACAACAACAAAAAAAAGTAAGTTTTGCAGCTCGGTCATTGGCATCAGGAGTACACTGTGCTCCGAGAGAATGTCAGGGGCCTTCTAATTGTTTTCACTGGTGGTTTAGGCTGTGAAAAACACTGATTGCGTTGTTCAAGCCAAAATAGCACCTTCAGAAGAGAAAAGCAGTTGAACAGCTCTCATGACATGCTTGTACAGTTAAAAAAAAGAAAAGAAAAACTAAATCATGGACACCTCCTTATTCCTGCATCAACAGTGGCAGATTAGCCGTCAGGAAATCCGTGCCAACTGGATAGAAATATAAGATTGAAAATCTTAAACTTACGTGCAAGAACACAAAAGACCTTTGAGTATGTACTGTCAAATATTCTACTGACCGGGGCGTCTGGATAGCTCACCTGGTAGAGCGTGTGCCCCATGTACAAAAGCTCAGTCCTTGTCGCAGCGGCTGCAGGTTGGACTCCGACCGGTGGCCCTTTGCTGCATGTCATTCCCCCCCCCCCTCCCCCTTCACAACTTCAGCTGTCCTATATAATAAAGGCCTAAAATGCCCAAAAAATAATCTTTAAAAAATAAATATTCTACTGACAGAATCAAGCTAAGGAGCATTTTTGGTTCTTTAAAGGTGCTCTAAGCGATGTTGGGTGACGTTACTTCTTGTTGACGTTCGAAGTATTGACAAACAAAACGAGGCTAACTGGGCCCTCCCTCCTCCTCCTCCCGTCCCCTCTCCCTCCCTTCCGTGCTTCCTGAAACAGTCAGGAAACAGTGTGGAAGTAGCCTACGTGCTAACGCTGCTGCGGTGATGGCTCAACTAAATCCTTCTCGTCGGTTATCGGCTGGAACACTGTTATGTTTGGTGGTGCAGGTTGGCGCAGTTTGTTTTGGTTGCTGTTTGTGGAGCCTGGGCTGTCTACAGAGACTGCGTTTTTTTTTTACAGTGTGTTCAGGGGACAGGCAGCTAGCAGATAGTGAGGAGATGTTTGCTGTATGTGACAAAAAAATGTTGCATCCTAAAAAACGTAACATCACTTAGAGCACCTTTAAAGTACATTCTGCAAATGCTAAACTAATATCGAAACGTCCTTCTTAACTAGAATTCAGAGCACTGGATGAGGTGTACATGATCCAACATTGTAAGAGTAAATATTGTATCATGTGCTTATGAATCTTCATGTGTACCACTTCAACTAAATAGTTTCTGAATGAGTGGACCACGTGTGTGTCTACACCGTGAGCAACCTGATCAAAAACTGTTCACGTTTCACTTTTTCAGCCAGACTCTAAAGAAACCCTCAATCAGATGAGCTCAGGACTTTGGCGCTCGACTCAAGCCAGCTGATAGTGGACTGGTCGAGTCTCCAGAGGCTGGTTTCAGAACAAAAAGGCACGTCACCTGTTTCAACAGCCAATAGCGTAGTCATCTGGTCAAGACCGCTACAAACTATAGAAATAAATTGATCCATGATCCATTTTAGTTCAACGTTACAAACTGTCAGCTGGTCAGAAAAGCAGAGTTTTACACGGAGGCTCAACGACCGTCCGCGAGCACGGTATGTGGTGGAGTGAGCTAGAGTGACTGAAGAGAGCGAGCGGCGTTAGAACAAAGACGTGAATCAGAGAAATAAAATGTTTTTGCCGTTTCCTCACTAGAAATGCAGCTGCAGCAAGCATCTCACTATCACTAGCGTTATCCACCTTCATATTTAGACGCAACATGATAGATCCAGCTACAAAAAAGCCTGAAAGTCGGAAGTTAAACAGAAGTACAAAGAGTGGTTGCTATGGAGATTATACATCGTCATGAAGGTGTCCGGTCTTCCTCACTTTCTCTCACAGTCACAACACAAGGGTTAGCATTAGCCAAGCTGCTCCCAGTATGAACACACAGTGACAGCCCTGGTTGATTTCATACTAGGAAGACACAATGTAATTTCTTTTTTTTTACCTTACAATCGTTTAAAAAAAAAAAAAAAAGATTAAATATAACCATTTAAAATATAAAGCTGCACTTTGTAATTCTTTGCAAACTAGTTATTTAACATTGCTACATATCTTTAGCACAGCATTGGCTGAAGCATTGCTTTAGCTGAGGGAGTGTATGTTGGTACCACTGCAGGGTGGAATTAAGAGATATATTTCAACAGTGTCATGTCCAGGTCTGCTGCTGTAGTCTTTGGTTTGGATCTCCTGGTACATGTTCCACAATATACGGACCCATTGACTTTGGCTGAGCATCTCTCACCCTGTGTATAGTGTCACCTCATAATCCACCTGTTGGTTCCTACTGGAGCGTGGGTGTGGCTTATATGCGTCACAGGGCTGAAAAGCGGAAGTGAAGCAGACATGAGAGAAGACAGGTTGCGGATCGTTTTCTGACTTGTTGTGACGTTTCCCCACGGAGTTTGTGTTAATGTTATGTCCGCATTGTGAATGTCTAACAAATGAACTGTCAACTGAGTGTCAACGCTGTTTGCCACTGCACCGACTGAGAGGAGTGAAGCTGCGGACACGCTGAGACAACGGGCGCCAGGTAGGCCTCGAAACTTCAGTTGGGCAGCTAAATGGTTAGCTTTTCTTGTTTTTAAATGAACGAGTAAAACCAAGCTCTGGTATAACCCTAGACGTAACGTGAGTAATCAAGTTTCCCCAGGGTTGCTTATACCATGACTATAGTAGGAATTTAATCGACTACCACTTATTTGCATGAAAACTATGATTTTTATGTTTCTAGTATGATGAGAAGCATTTTTTTGTTTTAATGAGATTTGTTGTTTTTGCGTAATAACATGAAAGTTTCAATGATATAATGTTGTTATAGCCAACATAGATACGTTGGTAAGTAGTAATACCAAGAAAAATATATGTAGACATGAACAATTTCTCTTTTTTTTCATCATGATGGCAGCAATAGGCTGTTGTAAAGTGACTTTTAGCAAGCCCTGATAACGGGTTATATTAGGTATTATTAAAACAAAGTTATTAAAAGGTTCGAGGAACATCATTTTGTCTCCATTAGATAAACTACCATATTGGGAAGGCATGCCAATGAAAGATGACAAACTATGACTTTGGTTAACAGATGTTGCAGCTTCTGCGGGCTGGTTATAGTACTAAGAAAGAAATTCTTAGAATTCAATTCAATTCATTGGATTTGTAGTCCTATTGGACCTTTGTATACTCTTGGTGATAGGTACTTTAAAAGTTAACAGATCATGATTTTTAAACTGCAAAGAAGCAAAGGATGCGAGGCTCAGCAGAGCTGACATTTAGTCTAGAATGTGTAAAAGGGTTGTTTGCACGCTTTTCTAGGTTTTGTGTTCCTTCACAGATCGTGGTCCATCCTAGTAGAGATGATATTAAAGGAGTCCTTCTTTAAAAATGAGTAAAAGTTTTGTTGCAAATCCTTTGGATTGGACTGAAGGTTTGTGATCAAAGGAAAGTGGTTAACATTTCCTACATAGGCCATGGTCTATTAAAGCATCGCACGTTTCTGTAGAGAGCGAGATAAGATATTACTCTATCCAAAGAGGTTTTCCTAAGTGGGCGGTGGTCCGTCGTAACGGAGCATGATGTTGAAGGATCGGGCGAAGTTGTTGGAGAGGGAGCAGCTGTTGCCGTGGTCCATGAGGGGCAGCAGGAAGGCCAGGAGCAGCAGAGCCAGGAGCAGGAGCCACAGAGGCAGAGCCAGCCGACACACCCGCTGCAACAAGCCGGGCTTCTGCAACAACAATAGCAGCAACAACACATTAACACTCGGGCTGGGACGATATGCCTTTGTCCCGATGTGATTCTTTTTACGATACATGGGTGCCGATTCGATTTGTATTGAATACAAATTTTCTTTTTCTTCTTTAACAAAAACAAAAGTTGAATAATACACTTTGAGAGACAATATATCATGAGACATTTCTAAAAACTGTTTTTCAGAAAGAACGCATGTCAGTCAGTCATTTGTAAAGAAGAACATTATTACATTACATGTCATTTAGCTGACACTTTTATCCAATGTGACGTACAGTTGCTACATATCAGGGGTTGCACGCCTCTGGAGCAACTAGGGGTTAAGTGTCTTGCTCAGGGACACATTGGTTGATGTATCGCAGTGGGAATAGAACCCAGATCTCCCACCCCAAAAGCATGTGTCATATCCACAATATGCTCCTGCAAAATCAGGCATTTTGGGCCGCAACAATCTCAAAAAAAGCCGCGAAATCCTGGAGGGACTGGACAGCCCAGAGCCAATAAGAATGTATAGCATCATCATCCAAAAGCATACGTCAGGTCACGTGGGAAAACGTTTTAAGAACTGCTTGGGAAAACAGCACTCTGACGCTAAAACATATGTATTTTGACCAACATATCATTATTTGGATTTGAATAGATAGGAAACACTTATGAGAAACAACATAATTTTATACAAACCTCAAAAATAAAAAATAAAGAACTCGCACAGCACTCTCTCTTTAAACCTCGTCTTAAAGACTGCACCTCCATATGTGCCTAAATTGCTTTTCTGGATTTCTGCTGCAAATTCTTCAAAATTTTCAGGATTGTTTTGATTTTGTGATTATTCATTAGCTGGGAAATGCTTAAAAAATAAAAATGTTCTTATCAACACGTGGGCAGATCTAGATTTAAGCCTGGTAAGTAAAGAGAAAGTGAAGAACCATAAGATGAAAGCAGAAGCAGTTCACTCACACACTCCCAAACATCCTGCACACAGTAAAGTGATGAGCTTTAGGCCCCGACACTCTTTCCCATTTCTCTCACACTTGTTATTCTGTGAATCATGTTTACCGCCTACGTCCATCTTTCACCTCCTGAGCACGGCGTCACACAGCCTCACTGGAAAAAAACTGAATGTAAAACCACACAGTTGCCTGCAAAGTTAAAAAATTCACTGAGGCCCAGCATCAAACGCTAACACATCAGGCAACAGATGGGCTGTTTCTGTGTAAGATTGTTATGTGAATATTATTTGCTTAAATAAATTACACTGACACACTGTAGTACTAAGAAAAAAGTAGTGTAGTTCCCTCATACAACAGTGTGAGAAAAAATTCTGCAGTTGTTTTTGTTCATTTTTAAAGATAGTCTTGTTGTGTTGATGCTTTCACTGTATTCTTATTTCTGTTTCTGCTTTGTTCTAATGTTTGTGCTCATATTTTTACCATCGAATGGGACATAATAACCCTGCTTTTAATGTAAAACACTTTGGGTTTACGTGTATCAAAGGTGCTATATAAATAAAATTCCCATGGTATGATTGTCACACTTTAGAAGCACAATGTGCCTTATGGCCATTATAAAGTTTAAATAATTGTAGGGGTCTATGTTTTGCTAAATGTACTATATGCTGTGTAATGTATCTGTATTCATCCAACAGTTTCAACATTTATGGATATTGTTTTAACCCTTTTAGATGACAGTGCCAATAATCCCTCATTGCACAGGAAAACTGTGTGTGCATCACCCCATCAAGTACAACAGGTCAAAGTCGAAGTAGGAAGTGGTTCTATAAACTGTGTTGATGTTTACAAGTTCAGGTAATAATTTCATTGTTTGTCTTTGTTTTCTCTTCCAAACATTTGACTAACCTGGGAGTCTGATTGTCTGACCTATTGTTGGGGATGCCGCCGCATTCCGACATCACAATTACTGTGTTGAGCACACTATTACATCTTTATAAATACTATTTATACATTTTTATTCCCAACTCTTATATATACACGTTTGCACATTCTTTATATATATATATATATAATAATCTTGTCAATCTTGTCAACTCAGTTCCGCAGTTTTAAAACGTTTATTTCTTCCTGTGCTGATTTCTCACTGAAAGTTTAATATAGCTACTTGCATATACCTTTTACATAACTGTCTTTGATTAAGCTTAATGGATCCTGCAGACAACTTGCTACAATGTCAAACAGGCTTCAGTGAATACATTAATCATTTGATGGCGAGCTTGATAAGCGTCATGAAAACATGAACACAAATCCAAACCAAACAACGTGGTCAAACACTTCAGATGGACAGAGGGAGAGAGAGAGAGGGGGGGAGGCTGTGTGTAAAGATTAATGATTGATGGAAGAGGAAATGAAACTAGCTAATCATAAGTCCATATGACAAACACCCACAGGACAAAGGTATGTGTCTTATCTGCACACACTACCTCACTTTACTGTGAAAGATTGATTAGAACTAATAGACGTACAGCTTACTTCAGACATCATTTTGACAGCTTCATGAAGCCCAACCAACACTAGCAAAGCAGAGAGGGTGTATACTGTTGAGCTGACAAAAAATTAAAAAAAAACACGCCTGTCATTCCAAAAATAAATGCACATTATTTCTTCCAATAGACCTCAAGGAAGAACCCAAAGCACACGTCCCTCCTTCTTCAGAAAGTTACTTCCTCAAGAAGCCTGGACGCCGAAACGAGTTGAAGTTGTTTTTTTGTTTTTTTTAAATCTCATTCTGTTGAGAATGTGCCAGATGTATTAAAGACATTTCAAAATAATAGTTCTTGGAGACGAGTGCCTTGGGTTCTTCCTTACCGTCTATTGGATTTGTTCATGGCCCCTAACCAAAAAGCACCGTCTGTTGTTCACTAACACTGTAGTTCCAAAACGCTCTCCTCCACATCTCTTCCAATCAGACATTATTTCTTGATTCAAAAGACTCAAAGAATTATAAGGACCTTAAATTCAGAGAGACTTTCCCAGCACACCAATTCATTGAATCTGGCAAAGTCATAAGTAGCTTTTTAATGGTGGGTGTTTTTGCTTCATGGCACTAGAAACGACAAACAACTGCAGTGACTCAACAAAGCATCCAGTCAATAAAACAATCAACCACCCCCGAAGATAAAGGCTGATGAACACGAGCAGGAGCAGAAGCCTCCTCCTGTAAAAAGTGTGTGAAAAGACACAGGAATGTTTGAAGGGCGGTTTTAGCTGAGGGGTCAACAGGGTGCTTTCATCTGCTCACTGAAGGGGGTTGGTTTGATATGCTTGACTTGGTGCCAGTCCTGGGTGGTCAGGTCAGGTGCTTGGCTCTCCGTAGCCCAAAGACTTCTGGGACATTTCAATGTGTCAAATGAATGCACTCGAGCACTTGGTTTAAATCTTTAAGACAGACCCAAACATTCTGAATTAGAGCAGGTCATTTTGCCTCACTACTCCTTCACTACACAGGAAGAAAACACGTTCTGTTCCTTTGTTCCTAAGAAATGGGTGTTTATGATAAACAGCGATAGGCACCACAGCTTAAAGGACAAAGGAAAGAGCGCTATCTGCAGAACTTCAACTAATTCTTCTAATACTCCTCTAGGGTTGGGTACCGAAACCCGGTTCCACTATGGAACCGGTTCCTACGCAACCGGTAGGAATCGGACCGGATTAGAACGCAAATTTCGATTCCTCATTTTGTTTCCACTTGATGTGTCGACTGAAATATTTTCCCTCTGTCGCTCCGAAATGGACGTAAAAATATCATACTCTGTCTGTAGTCTCGTTAGCTAGCTACCGTAAATGTAGGCTACTTTTAAAATGCCATATTTTCCCTCTGGCCTCACCAAAACGGACGTAAAAGCATAATACGGCTACCACATCTATAAAAGAGCCTTTCTTTGAGGTCATTTTTCAGTTTTTCAAGAATCGGTTTAGAAATCGGAATAGTTTTAAAAGTACCGGTTTGGCATCGGAATCGTAAAAATCCAAACGGTACCCAACCTTATACTCCTAAGTGCTGAAGCAATTAGTTGATTAATCAATTTGACAATTTTCTTTTTATTGTTATTATTAAAACAAAATAAATACATAAAGTGGAGACAGGTCAACCAAACATCTGTCTAAAAAGGTAGGTCTTTATCTGATTTTCAAAAGACAGATGTGTTGCTCTCGTCTCTTACATATCACTCTAAAGTGAATATCTTTGGAATTTTGGACTGTTGGTTGGACATAAGACATTTGAAGATAGCTCTTAGGAATTGTGAAGGACCCCTCCCACCCCGGACACAAACTCTTTGAGACACTCCCCTCTGGCAGGAGGCTGAGGTCCATCAGGACCAAAACCTCACGTCACATGAACAGCTTTTCCCCTCTGCCACTAGCTTTATTAACAAGGCCCGGAAACCACCATGACTCTCCTCTTCATGCCACTGTTCTCTCTCTGCTGTAATGCTCTATGCTCTTTATTTTTATTTATATCTTTATTTATTCTTTATTTTTAATTTAATACATACTGTGTACATATACTTATATTGTTTATACCTATACTTATATTGTTTAATATTCCATCTAGAGAATGTGTGACGTGCACCAACAACACCAAAACAAATTCCTTGTATGTGTTAAAAAAACATACTTGGCAATAAAACCCTGAATCTGATTGTCACCATTTTCTGACACGTTGTAGACCAAACGATTTATGGATAAATCAGACAACTAGATTTGGGATTTGGGGTATTTTGGGATTTTGTGTCTCTGGTGCTTCCACACGCATACAAACTTTGAAAAAAACCCATCCATGCTGTTTTGAGTGAGATACGGTTTCTGAATGTGTCCGGCCTTCAGTCTCCGAGTGAGCTGTTCAAAATCTGCAGGGCTTTCTACGTCACTAGCCGTAGAGACGAGGGGCCTAGGGGGCTAACCGTTAGCATGCTAGCTCGTTCTCAATGGCAAAACACTGCTACAACACACACAAATTCACCCTAATCCACAAAATAAATTGTATAGAACTACTTACATGTCCCTGTTCTGCAGGTATTCCACACAAAGTTGGAAGTGCGCCCTCGTTTAGAAGAAGTCTCAGCTAATCCTGCCTCGTACAGGCCGAAGTTGCAGAAACAGCTAGCTAGCTCATGTAATCCTTACCTAGCTACTGCACATGTGCGACTGACAACAAAAGATGTTACAGAAGTTGAGAGGTCTCACTCTGTAGCTAAAACAGAGACCTGAACACAGGGTGAAAAGAGGAGCTGCAGCAATGAGCAGTACAACAAAAATATGGTGTTTCTTGAAAATTAAATCATGTAAACCTATTCTGATACAATCTCAAATTACAATTATAAACCTGAAAATGAGCCTATGGCCACTTTAATGTATTGCTGCTCTCCTCCACCAGAGCTACAGTGCTTCCAGCATGCTGCTGTTCTCTCTCTGTGTGGGTCTACTCAGGTCAACCACATTTTAGATCATTACATTACGTTTAATATTATTAAGGTGACGCTTTTATCCAAAGTGAGTGTATGAGTGCATTCAGCCATGAAGGTACAATCTCCGAACAGCAAGAATCAAGTACATTAGCCTCAAATAATCCTACAACTACAAAGAGCAACATGTAAGTGCATTTTTTTTTTTGTAACCGTCATCATCATGTCTTTTTTTTTGTTGAGAAAATCCATTTCTGCAAAATCAGTTCAGGTGGATGTTCCACGAGTCCGTTTCAGATGGTGAAGAGTCTGTTCGTATTCTTACGCTCTTTTCAACACTAATAAGACAGTAGACACAGCTATACAGTGTTCCACAACTGTGTGTCTATAATCAATAATCTCCTGCTACTTTAAAATACATGCATGCCACTTAATAGAGTACTAGCTGTACAAGGTTTTTCAACTAAAGGAAAAGAAAATCTGGTGTTCATGCTGCATAAGAATTTTTATTTAATCTTAAAACGTCGGCCTCCAGAGTTAATTAACTTTAAGTACATGTAAGTCAGTTAATTATACAGCTCAAATTAAGCACTCCTTATTCACAAGTAAAGTGTTATATGTAACTGTAAAAATGCATTATTTTAACATAAGGGAAGACTTGGTGTGAAAGTGATTACATTTACATAAAATTAATGCGAAAGTTTGGGAGGAATTTCATATTTTCCAGTGCTTTAGGTGATTGATCATGGTAATCCTACTCTCAGTATTGAGCAAATGGATACTGATAATAATCTCTGCAACACTTGTGATGTCCAGTTATTTTGAGTAATCTCTTTAAAATCCTAAATAGTTTGTTGTTACCTTTTGCACCTTTGCAGTCACGGGCGGCTCCTCTTGTTCGGCTTGGACTCTCTGCAGAGATATGAAATAAAAAAAGAAAACTCAGCAAGAGGTACAAACATCATACTACAGCACTGACTCATGCAGGACAACACTGCTGAACTGACAGGTGACATTTTAGTGTCATGTTGCACAGCCCAGGGCGTTGTTCTTAAAAATGATGTTCGAGATTCTAAATCCTTTATTAATCCCACGAGGAAATTCACACTGTTGCAGCAGCAAGGGATAGTGGGAAAAGTACTAGACACTCTAATGATAATCAAACAATAAATAAATATAAGTAAAGAGAACAAACAGTAACATGTATTTACAGTATTGCACATTATTATTGCAAGGTTGATTGATGTGGGATTGAGAATACATTTTCATTTGGTTACACCACATCTGGAGAACACGTGCAATCAGTGTACTGAGCAGCAGCTTCTTGACAGATGTGTGACAGGGAATCCTAACCGTCACTGTGCAAGCAGTGCTCTAAATGATGTTGCACTACCACCTTGTGGTGAAAAAACAATCCCATGACAGCTCATCACTGAAAGCACATGAGTTAATGCAGGATCCTGACATACAACAGCAACTATAGACAGTTTCCTGAATTGAGCAGAGTTTAGGGCTGTCCTGGACTAAAGAACTTCTCAGTCGACTAACACTCAACATGATTTTGTCGACTGATTAGTTGATTTAATTGACAGATCTGTAAAACTTAAGTTTCTTCTCAAAAAATCATGCAAAAGCATCACTTTACATTTAAGTAAGTAAGTGGCCTGAAGTTCATACTTGTGCGTTGGTGTGTGCGTCGATCTCTAATGGCAGGGCCGGCATGTGTGTGTGAGAGGGTGACAGGGACTAGCTTCGGAGCGAGTGCCGACTCTAGAGTCATAGTGAGAGAATCTGGGGAGGGAATCTGCAGCAGGAAACCCTCTCCTTGATTTCATGTTGTTTATGGAGAAGGAGAACCAGGAAATGAGTCGGGGGAAATGCAACGCTACCAAGCCACGGCCTAGCAACGTGCAATGCCGCGAAGTGTAATTAAATTGTTTTGAGAGGTGCACGTCAGGCTACGGTGTAGGGTATGTATCTCCACGTAGCTGTGTGTGTACCTACACTGTCGATTTAACACAGAAGCATGAATTGGCCTCAAGAGGGGGCAGCCCTAGTACAATCTCATTTTCTCATCATCAGCCTGAGATTATTCTCCCCATCCCCGCTATTCTCTGTGAATTGAAATGCAAGCAGTTTTCACTCTACATGGTCAGCTCTCCTCTCACCTTGCCGCCGGCCCTGGCCCTGGCCCTGACCTCTCCCACATCCTTCAGTTTGGACTTGTAGAGCATCCAGCGGTAGCGAAGTTCCTCCAGACCCACGTCCTCTGCCGGTCCAGAACCAGCCTCACTGCCCGGACTCTCCTGGAGCAACAGCTGGAACTGCTCCTGACCCCCGGCCACACCTGCCCTCAGAGCCTGCACCGGGACAAAGCAGAGACATTTAGCTATGCTCGACGAGAACAGGAAGCTCATGGTGTCTGAATGACAAGCAACGTAAGGTGCAACAGAACTAGAGCTGCAAAGATTAATCGTCGATTTATTTTGAAAAGAAATGTGCACTACTTTCTTTTTTTTCCTCTTTTTGGCATCGTACCTGGGGTGATAGAGCTTTCACCATTGCAGCCCCCTCCCTCTGGAACTCCCTACCCATACACATCCGCTGTGGTGAAATGTAACTAAGTACATTTACTCAAGTACTGTACTTAAGTACAAATTTGAAGTACTCGTACATTACTTTTCATGTCACTTTCTACTTCGACTCCGCTACATTTCAGAAATATTGTACTTTTTACTCCACTACATTCATCTGACATCTTTAGTTACTAGTTACCTTACACATTTTGATTTTTGCAAACAAAACACATGTAGTTTCTAAAATACAATGTTTTATTATAAATTAAACTACCCAACAACATAACAGCCTACATGTCCAGCAGAGATGATTAAACACTTAGTTGATTGATAAAACAGTTTTGATCGTTTCCCGTGAAGTAAAAATTCTCTGATTCCAGCTTCTTAAATGTGAATATTCAGTAAACTGAATATGTTTAAGTTGTGGACAAAACAAGACATTTGAGGACGTTGTCTTAGGCTTTGGGGAACACTTTTTTCTGCACATTTTTCTGACTTTTTATAGACCCAACAACTAATTGATTAATCACGGAAATAATCAACAAATTAATCGATAAATCAATTGATCGGACTAAAACTTTGACCACAAGAGGTCAGTGTAAAAGTGCCTTTCAGCTTGATGTTTAGTTACTCACAGGTCAGCATAATTGAGGCTAGACATTACAGCAGTTTACTGTGAGTTAACATTTAGAATATATTGACAGATCACACCAGCAGAACTCTTTTTCTCAAGCAACAAAAACATGCTGCTGTGTATTCTAGATTACATGTTACATTTCAGCTTGTTTTCGCCGCTGCCGCCTGCAGCTGTCTCGCTTTTCACTGGACCAATTTCAAAGATTGTTCCATCAGTCACTCAGACACAAAAAAGCACAGGAAAATAGATTCCAGGTTGAAAAAACCCAAAGTTACCCTTTAAAATATTGTTTAAAGTGACTATATTCACTTTTACACGTTTCTGTAACTGTAATGTTCCACCCGATGATCGTAATTTTAATTTTTTTATTTAACCTTTATTTAATCAGGTAGGCTGTTGAGAACACGTTCTCATTTGCAACGGCGACCTGGCCAAGAAAAGCGTAGGCGTGCAAGACAACATACAGTTTCACATTCAATACAATACAATACAATAATACAGAATACAGTAGGCTACATAAAGTACAGAATGAAGTGGGCATTTCAAAGCCGGTTCAAAGTGAGGTGTACGGAAGTTGGTGGATATGCGAAAGTGATAAGGTAATAACACGAAGGACCTGTAACAGCAAACAAGTCTAACAGTGAAAAGAGTGCTAGTTTTATATACGGTTTATTAAGGCCTCTGCCCGGGGGCGATTTTTCCCGCAAAGTCACAAAATGATTTACGGCAGGTAGACGGCGCTACAGAGCATTCTGAAGGGTCACAGATTTTGTTGCATCACCGGAAAAGCCTGCGTTATTGTATCCAGCCAGGTAAAGGGTAGCAGGAAATGTCTTTATATAGGCCTAATTGTATTTTAATTTGATTTTAGAGGTTATCTGCTGTAGCTATGGCTGATACTGGGGCACGACCATCACAGAAAAGAAGTACATTAAACGAAGAACAACTATAAGCTAAAAGGGAAAGTGAAAGACGACGGGCAAAACTGAGTCACACACTGTGAATTAAATTTTCTTAACACATTAACAAACCTTTAGCCTTTTTTCACTGCAGGAACAACCCATAACCTGGGGCTCGTCATAACCCAAACTTCTAGGAACCTTTTGAGGGTTTGGTATTAGGTTCTTCATTGTGTTATGTATTTTACAAACTGGGACATTTTGGATGAATGCCATTAAACAGGCAACGGCAGGACCGACAATGTTGTTTCATGTGCTGTTTAGGAGGTGAGCGAAGTTAGCAGTTGTAGGACAGACAACAATTTCTTTTCTTTCATGTTTTGGCTGAATCAAGGCCGAGAACGGGTCGATGCACGCCGTTCAGTAGACCTAAACTGCGTCCAGCGCGCCAGTTTGTTCCACAGTGCACACAATTATCCTTTACTACTGTGATGATGTCTTTACAGGTCTCCCTTATTCAGAACGCTGCCGCTCGAGTCCTCACTAAGACCAAGAAAGTGGATCACATCACTCCAGTTCTGAAGTTTTTACAAAGGCTTCCGGTCCCTCAAAGAATTGATTTCAAAATACTTATTTTGGTTTATAAAGCACTGAATGGTTTATTTCTGATCTGCTGCCACTTTATGAACCACCCAGTCCTGTCAGTGGTCTGGGACAGCTCTGTTTCCTGTCCACAGAGTCAGAACTAAACAGGGAGAAGCAGCGTTCAGTTTTTATGCTCCACATCTCTGGAACAAACTCCCAGAAAACTGCAGGTCTGCTGCAACTTTTGATGTTGCCTTTCTTTAAATAATAGTTCATTTCTTACGCTGCATTGTAACTTTTATTCTTGTATTTCATATCTGTCTTATTCTATTTGAGCTGTTTTTATTTTTTTTATATTACATATATTTTATATTTTATGTGAACTGCCTTGTTGCAGAAATGTGCCACAAATAAAGCTGCCTTTCCCTACCTTTATTTTTTTCTATAATCTTGTTTCCTCTTTAAATTTTTTCCCTGCAGTTTAGATGTGTTGCATCCCCATTTCTGCCGGCCTCTGAGAACAGTAATCTTTTTTACTTCAGCTGGCCTCCTTTTCACAAATACTGAAGGCCGGACATGTCGGTTTGTGCAACAAGCATCGCTCTACCTTCTCCATACAGATGTGGTCGTAAAATGGTTACTGTTGTATTTGCTGAAGTTGTCTTTGCTGTGATGTGAAGTCACACATGCTTACTACCAGGCATTTTCAATAGGTATCACCTCCTGAGCAGCGCCCAAATGGAGCTGCAGGAAACCATCCCCCAAATTGGCAAAAAAAAACCCCGTAGAAAAGCAGAACACAAGACAATTGATACAGGTTGCATTCTGTTAAGTTCCTGCAGTGAAAAACGTATATTTGTGTTGCTTTGGTTTATGATAGCACTGCTAAACTTAAAACTAAATTATACAATCAACTTAAAGTTTGCGCTAAGATTAGGGGTGGAACGGTACATGTATTCATATTGAACCAAAACGGTACGGGCGTCTCGGTTCGGTACATGAATTTACATGGACAATACACGGTATAAAAATAAATAAAACTCGCGTGCAAATGAATTAATGTAATGTGGAACTACTGTTACATACGCGTTTCTTAGGGACACCTAATCTGTAGCCCCGCCTTAGCTCTGAAGCTCCCAAGCTCCGCCTACATGTCGAGTCGGTCCAGTGAGTCCACACGAAGCAAACTAGTTCCTTCCATATACAACCAAACACGGATGTACTGTAACTGTTTCCCTTCTTGCCTCGACCACAAATGGCTTCCAGGCCCATTTGCTTCGCTGTTTGCTCCGCCGTTAGCTTCGCTGTTTGCTGCTAGCTCCGCTGTTAGCGTGTGAAGCTAACGCCACAATTCGCCAACTGCTCTGTGTAACCGAAGCTGCTCTTTTAACACCCCTGCTCTGTGCATTCACATATGAGAGCAGCGCTTGTCTCCCATATCACACTACTAGCTGATTGTCTTATTTTGCTTACAAGTTCCAGATGGAGTCTGGAGATGATGTGGGGTAGCCTAGTTATTGTTTACTGTTTACATCGTACTTTATACACTCAGGCTGTTGCAGCTAGCTCAGGGGATAGACTGGATGACACTAGGTGGTACAGCCTGAGACATGCACAATAAAAAAAATTTCCTTCTGCATTTTTGTTATGCCTTTCCCTCCATTGTACCGAACCGAACCGTGATGTCTGAACCGAGGTATGAACCGAACCGTGACTTTAGTGTACCGTTCCACCCCTAGCTAAGATCATTGGTCAACCTGTTGCACACTCCTTTCAAACCATTTTTTCATTTTCAGTCCACAAGAAGAGCATGCTCAGGCTTGCAAACAGCATCTCTTCTGACTTTGTGCATGTTTTAATTTATGAATACCTACTTCTGCTTTCTAACAGGCGGTTAGAGTCCCTTTGTTTAGATACAACAGGCTCAAGAACTCTTTTATACATCAGTCTAAACCAAAATCAGTTTCCTGCCAATTAAGATCTGGTACCGAGGATATCATGAAACATGTTTCTTTGCCATGACTGTTGCTATGTCTCAATCTTTGTACCATATGTGGAATTGTTGTCTAGCTCTGTGTGTAATCTTCTTTTTATTTCTTTAATCTCCTTTTGACCAGAGCTCCTCAGGAACGCAAAATGAATTTCGGTGTGAACTGACGATAAAGTTGTATTGTATCGTACTTAAAAGAAACCACTAACAGCTTGCATCTGAACAAAAACATATCAGTTTAGTTCAGTGCAGACCGTATGTTTATATTTCTGCCGTCACATTCTCAGGAAGCACAAACGGTGTGAAGTATAACATGTGCAGCTTTTGGTCAGATTTACCAGTGCACAGATTATACGGTTTTCCCGTCCATTTAATGTACTCATACATTTATACATAAGGTTTCTTATCACTGCCTAACACATGGGTACATTTACGCAGACAAACATATCAACACCACAGGTGACCGACCTGAGCAGTACCTTCACATCGTTTACATTACAGAGCATTACCCTGAGCATTTTATTTTTATATTATATTCCATTAAGTTTTCTGTAAAATGGAATCCAGAGTACTTGGCCTCATTCATTACTTTAAGTGCAATTCCACTTAATCTATCATTACATCACTCTTAAAAGGCATATACTAAGGCTGCACGACATGAGGAAAATATCTTATTGCGATTATTTTGACTGATATTGCGATTGAGCTATGATTCACGATATTGGAGGGAAAGATCATTTTTGTATAATTCTCCCATTTTTATTGAAAAATATTAAACATTTAAAAAACTAAAATGATTATAGTGTGATTTATTTGAGGATCTGTACTAAACAAAGATTTCTGTCTGTAGGATAGGATCTGTAGGCCGGGACGTCTCTGCAGCTCCACAATACTTCATTCAGAATGGTTAGACACATATTTTGCCTTTAACAAATATTGCGGACGGCTGACTAATAATCACTTATATAAGTACAATTTGGCATATCTAAACAAAATCAACAATTACTAGTCATATGCCTTAAGACATTAGCTAATGTTAGCAATTAATTGCGGTTAAACAAAGAAACTGCGGTTACGTAAAAAAAATTTGAAAAATTAGACAAATATGTTCAAACACACTACAGTCTTAACATCTACCTCCAAGAACGAGAGGCGGTGTCATACTTCAACTACAGACTGAGCTGTAAAAAAAAAAACAACTCAAACTCACCTTGAGCGTGTCCTGTCGGATCTTGGGTTCTTTGGCGCCGGGTGTTGCTCCCTTGGTGCAGAGGATCCCTGAGAGGAGTTCATTCTGTTTGGACAGCCAGGCCTCAAACTCCCTCTTCTTGGATTTGTACCGTCCTGTGCCCTCCTATGAAACCACAAACAACTCATAAAAACTCTTGCACAGCACACACTAACAGAGAGAGAGAGAGAGAGAGAGGGAGAGAGCGAGCGAGCGAGAGAGAGGGGGAGAGAGAGAGAGAGCGAGCGAGAGAGTCAGAGCGAGAGAGTCAGAGCGAGAGAGTCAGAGCGAGAGAGTCAGAGCGAGAGTCAGAGAGGTTAAACTAGGCTTTTAGCATCTGTGTTTACGGCGCCTGCAATATCTTTGTTTACCTTAAAGGTTCAGCTAAACAGAACGCCTCCAGAATAAGTTTAAATACTCCTTCAGGAAGACAGGAACTTCAAAGAGTTGGGACGGCACTGTACAATAACACATCGTGGTTAAAGTGTACTGCCTGCTTAATTGTCTCCTCAATTGAGTGTTCATTAAATACTCCTGTATAAGTCATTAAAGTCCCCCGAACCTTCTTCACGTATGTGAAATGACTTGTGCTGCTCCTGAGTTTTTCTTTAACAACAAATCCATCAGTGAGAACGAACGGTCATCTGTCACCAGATTTCTGTGCTTCTTTGTTTTCCTATCAACGCATTCTCACGAACGGGTCCGCATGATATCATACTAAAATGTGGGCACACCAAAACGTATGATATCCTACGAAATTAGGAGACCGCCGGCTGGTCACGTGATGCCGGGTGGTCACGTGACGCCGGCTGGCTACGAGCTCCATGACGCCCACCCATCCACCCTGACCTCCCTTCGCGGCCAGCCGCGTTCTCATACATACAGCGGCCATCAATGTAGTGAATGCAGCAAAATAAACGTGGAATGCTTACGAATTACAGTGCTTAACTTTTTGAGCGAATGGTTAATGAGAACAGGCTGTTCCTATCGATGTGATTTCATTTCAAAAACAGTTCTTCTGCCAGACAAGTGGCAAATGGGTGCAAAGATGATCACAGCCATTCAGAGCTTGCCAATACCCTACAACTAAAACTGGAAAGATGACAGAATAAACGTCTCAAGACTGATGCCTGAACAGCTGCAGCTATCACTGGAATGACTGGTGAGCTCTGAACTAACTAACGGCTCTTTTTGTCTAATTCTACTTCTCATTACTTTTGAGCCGAGTTCGAGATTTCTGAACCACAACGGCTGTCGTTGGATGTCTAATTTGAGATGTGTTGTGATGCCTAGTTGCTCAAATCTGGCTGTTGGACAATTGGATGGATCAGTTGCTGCAGTTTGAGCAGTTTGGTTGTCACAACTGTCACATGGCTGCTGTCAAAAGATCTGTTGTAAAAGTTTGTTTAATATTAATAGAGTAATATTTGACATGCAGGACAAATACTGTGCTGTGATAATAAAACGTAGCTGCACAGCAGACAGACAATTGTGTCTCTTTCTAGCCATCTCCAGCTCCATATTATTCTATTTCTTCTTATTTTCCATTCATAGTAGATTAGTATAAATCCTTTTGTCAACATTGTTGAAGATTTTCTGCACAGTATTCACCAAACATTGCAGAATGTTGATCTGTGGTTCAGCCTTGACAGGCAGCCGGGGATTTTTATGTTACATTTTTTATTCACTTTTTATCCATTGTCAATCTAAGTGACTGGATGTTTCATATTTCCCTCATCCTCCTGACATGGGAAAGAAAATCCTTCCTGTTAAATTACCAGTACAAACAATGAACCACAGTGCTCGAACATTCTGATTAGTTGAATAAAAGATTTAAGGAAAGAAGCTGACTGCGAGGCCCAGAGAGCATTGCCCCAACAACTCATGAAATACTTCCAGCTGATTGAATCAGTTCACTGGATCAGTTTGGGATGAATTCAGTGAATGAGTTATGGTGAGATGTTTTGCAGCAGCCTGTAATACTAATGAGTATTGACGTATTTAGCACATCATTAAGGAAGGAAAACCATAACCCTTTGGTATTGTTCAATTATTGAGGAAAGTCCTGTGTTTCTGAGTAGGGTTGGGTAACATTTTACCATTATACCAGTGCTAAAACGATACTTTTAAAACTTCAGGTTACTTTTTTAAAGATTATTTTTTGGGCCTTAATTGACAGGACAGCTGATGAAATGAAAGGGGAGAGAGAGGGGGGAATGACATGCAGCGAAGGGCCGCAGGTTGGAGTCAAACCTGGGCTCGCTGCGTCGAGCAGTAAACCTCTATATACGTGCGCCCGCTCTACCAATTGAGCTATCTGGGCACCCAAAACTTTAGGTTACTTAACGTAACCCCGGTTCTTTGATAACAGAGTGAGGTGTTTCACTATGGGATTCGACTCAACTATGGAAGCTCCGATGACACCACGTCTGTCCGTGACAGACAGGTCGAACTGTGCTAGGGCCACGCCCCCTCATTAGAGCTTAGATCGGGCACAAAAAATCAAGCCCGACCCTACCCGAGCCAGTTGCGTCCGAGACTTTATTAACTGCAATTATGAGCCCAATTTAAACCAGACAATTTTTTAATACATGGCCGTTACAACTGACATTCTCAGCTACAAGTCAGAGTTGTTTGAACTACAGAAATCTATTTAGAATTATCTTAATAAATACCGGTAATGCAACAAGGACGAAGCATGTAAATTGCGCTGTTTGTTTATTCAGAATGGAATGAAATGGATCCGAATGAAGAAAAAAAAAACAACTCGACCCTATCTCCCTCAGCCGAATAGCGTGGTTAACAGATCAAGTCACCAACATAATCAAAGCCCTGGAACCATATAGGAGACTTTCTGGTCTCAATCACCTAATTAATATTGTCCTTCGCCACGGTCTGCATGCCGACGCACTGGCCGACAACAGTGCTGCAGAGGGGGGGGGAGACACGATGTAACACAGTTGACCTCACACTCAAGTCAGTGCAGGACATACACCCAGAGCTACGGGAGAAGCTGGAGAGGCATAGCTTTCTCTCCACCTAATAAGGATAATGAAGTAATGATTAAAAAAAATCGGCCTGGCCCGGCTCGTGGGTCGGGTCGGGTTCGGGCTCGGGCAGAGAATCTAAACTCTACCCCTCATATAATCACAGTTGACCAGCTCCTTACAAATCATTGCAGATAGGTTTCTTTCTGTGTCTCAGCAAGGAGGGACATGTTGGTGAAACACCTCACTCTGTTATCAAAGAACCGGGGTTACGTTAAGTAACCTAAAGTTCTTTTTCTAACTTTGTTCGGTGTTTCACTATGGGAGATATAGACCACTCCCGGATTGCATGAATCTCCCAAAGGCAAAATCATATTGAACCCGAGAGTCACACTGACCCCGGCGCAGTAGCCTCCAACACAGCCGGTGCGGAAACATCCAGCCTGTATAACCTCACAAAAAAGTGTGAGGCGTAGCCCAGCTCGCCGCCGCACAAATTTCCTTCGCTGACACACCTCTGAAAAGGGCCCATGAAGTGGCAATGCCCCTTGTGGAATGAGCTGCAAACCTTTACACTCATAAGTCAATGATATGGCCTCCACAATCCAGTGGGACAGCCTCTGGCTTGCTCTTATGGGGAGTAGCCCAGGACACAAACCGCTGATCCACTTTTCTGAACCCAGCCGTCTGACTCACATACATGATTTATTTTAAAATGTAATAACACTAACGTATGTTACCAATCAATTGCTGTTAAATGACAAAAAGAAGAAACCACTAGATGGCAGAAGGGTTCTTTACAACAACAGTGAATGCACCATGAGCTTACAAGTTGCAATTAAAACGCACCATTAAGTCTCATCTGTGTTGTTTCTCTGATAACTGCAACTTTGGCAGAAACCATGGTGCAGCTAGTCTCCTCTGTGTGGTTAGCTACAGACTGTTGGACGTCCCAGTGAAATACAGCCAAACGTTAGACCGTTTAGCTCTCAGCATTTTAACCGTGTTTAAAGGCACACTATTCAAGATTTGTACCTTAATATAACAGCTTCAAAGTCACTTCGATGGTAAGATAACTATTTTGAGTGTCTTTCATTATACGCACAACATCCCAGACGACATAGCGAGACCGCCGGGCTCTTCGTGGATTGTTGTCGGGTCTAGGAGGCGGCACAGACTGAGGAGGGAGAGTAATAGCGGGGCCGCAGGTCCGGTGTTATGCTAAAGCTAGCATAGCACACAAGCCACCTCTACCGAGCCTGTATCTCTCCAATGCCAGATCCCTGGCAATAACCAGGGTGTCACGATCCTCAAAATCCTCGATTTGATTACATTTTTAGTCTAAGGTCACGATTCGATTGTCGATTTTACTTCTTTTTTAAAGCACAGGTTGCTATGCCATTTTTAGACTAGACTTGTATGTAATATAATATCTGACCTTTGCTCGCAATGTACCACATTACATTGTCAAATTTTAAAAAAATGTTAACGTAATGTAACAATAACATATCTTCAGTCAATTGGAAACTTGACAATAAAATAAAAAGAAAAAAAAAAAGTTTACCGACAATCCTAAGGGGGAGACGCTCCCATCGAGCCAGCACAGCGGTCTTAGCAGACAGAGAGCAGAGTGGGCGACTCGGGCAGTCCGGTAACGTGTTGCTCTCTCTAATATAACCAATATAAGCTGCTCTGTTTAGACAACAAAACATGCATGCAGGCTGAAATTCAACCGTGCGGTTTTGTTGGGATAAAGCTATTAGCAGAAGTAATATCCGTTAGCTGCTAGGCTAACGTGCAATGGTAAACACACAGAATATGGTACACGCACATAGCAGAGCTTGCAAACTGTGGCTTTTTTGTTGACAACGCGAACGCTGTCAACATAACTCACTGGAATTCCAAAATACTTCCACACACTTCAGTGAAAGAGGAGGGGGCTCAAGTTCTGTCGATGGATCTCCAGCATCTGCAGTTGCTATATTTTGATTGGCTGTAGCTAAGTTACAGGAGGGTGACTGACTTGCAGCACTTCAACACGTGTTTTTTTCCGCTTGACAAGTCGACCGGACGTGACATGGGGGCGTGGCAGTATCGACGATTCCATTTTTTTTTAAATCGATATTCAAGATTGTGACTTCATTTCGATAGATTTCGATTTAAAATCGAAATCGTGATACCCTTAGTAATAACGGGACAATTATAGATAAACACTGTTCGCCTGACTTCGAGTACATGTCTGTAAGATGCTGGCCTTTTTTTTTCTACCGAGAGAGCTAACAGTAGTGATCGTTATGGCTGTCTATATTCCACACAACACCAATGTAAACACGGCGCTCTCTCTCCTGCTGGACAACATAAACCAACAGCAGCGGGCCCAACGCGATGGTGTTCACATAATTGCAGGAGACTTTGTGGGAATTGTTGGGTCTCTGTAAACATTAGAGTGTGGTCTATCTGAAAAGTGTCATGAGATAACTCCTGTTATGATTTGACACTATAAACACTGAGTTTCTGATTCTTCGCCCCTCACCAAAGCTTACCTTTGTGCTTAAAGCTGTTCCCCCTCTGTCTCTGGCCAAGATGCTGCTGCCGCCCCCTGTTGATTCATCACTGTTGGTGCTTCCATCAGCGACGGAGTCTTTGGAACCTTTCTGACTCGCTCTGCTGAAAATGCCCCAGGCAGAGGAATCTACTTGTTCTCCTTTAAAGGAGCGTCCACTGTGCTTGCCTGTCCTGGATGGGCTGAGTTGTTTATGGTCTTGTCCAGCTAGAATGAGGCGACCTTCACCATGGCCCTGGGTCAAACTGCCCTGCCCTGTCATCACCCCCTCTGCTGCCTGTCCCTCCAGGCTTCCTCCTCTTCCAGGTGCAGAGCCAGCCAAGGCTTCATACAGATCAGCTGGCTTGTCTTGTTGTTGGCCTCTCTGGCTCCCGGAGCCTCCTGTCCTGAGCAGACCGTCTCCCTCCCCCAGACTAAACTTTGTTGTTAGGGATGGGCCGTCTACAGACAGGCCTCCAACGCTCCAAAAGTCAGTCTCTGTCTGCTCTGTGGAGCTGTTCAGCAGTCTGGGAGAGAAAGAAAGAGAGAAATTAAGTGTTTTCATAACTCACCGGCTCATCCCCTGGAAGTCTAATGCATAACAACCACTAGAAGAGAGCAACACTCCTCTAATTTCTTTTTTTCTCAAAACAGTTTTATTCTAAACGTACAACTTTGATCAGCAATAAGCGGACGGTCAGAAAGAGAGAATATCACTCCAGTGACTGAGCTTGAATGGTTATTCATAACTTTTGAAACAGCATTTTCCACAAGAAGTTTGACACGAGAATCTCAATTTGAAATGTGGCTGAAAACTTTGTAAACAGTAACTGGACCTGATAAAAAAAATGTTTGCCAAACTTCTACCATGAATCTGTCAGACATAGTGGTTTCAAACCACACTTGGTTCCTTGGTAGCTAAATGTAATAGCAACATTCAAGAAGTGGTCAAACACAACTCTGACTGTTGAACAAAGTATTCAAGTATTGATATGAAACATCATGTTTACAATTAAAAAAATGTGTCTATGTAATACAAAAACAATAGCTTGGCTTCCCCAACATGTCTTATTTCACTCATTCCAACGTCTTTCTGGCCAGTCCTCCCGGTCTATTTAACCCCGCCCGCCCCATGACCAGTGTGCAGCATACCCTTCACCTAGCACCATCATGATTTCATTCAGTTTAGTTATTTCCTTCGTTAGCTACTGTCAACATGCACCACACACTGTTCACTGCCTCCACACACAACTGATCCTGACAACCACACCTTATTGTCTTTCTGTTTAAACTATTATTTAATAAATGTCACCTTTGTTATTATTAAGTTGGCTGTGCATTTCCCTTTTTTGTTGTGGCCTGTGAGCCGGTCGTAACATGTTGGGGACTCGTTTGCCGTGAGTATAAAACCAGGACCTTGTTTGTGGTTTTCTTTAATTACTCCTAGTTAGTTTCCATTGAGCTAATTTGGTTTAGTTGAGCGCTTTGTTTGCATGAGGGCACGTGTCATTCCAGTTTGAGCGGCTGTGTGTGGAGACAGCCTTTGTGCCCTCCTGTGAAAGTGACGCCAGGTGTGGGGGATTCCCCACGTGACTGGGATGTAAGTAGCCTTATATGGTATGTTTGTTGCGCTCTGGGAGATGTACTTTGAAGTCTTGAGTTTAGGAACATTTGCATTTTTTTTTGGTTGTGTGGTTATATCTAAAATAAATAAACAAAAAACAAAATGATGAATAACAAAAAAACTGAATTTCAACTTAACACTAGACCCATTCGAAAAGGGATAGGTAGAAGCCATAGGCTTATCAGGTCCTACCCCCAGTCTTTACCACAACGAAATCACAGTCCAACAAGATACATCAAACAGATCATTTCATACAATACAAAAATACTATTACATGTACGTCCTACTTCATCTAGCCATTAAGAAAAAGAATAAAAAACGAGCACAATGAACATCAGTGAGATTTTCACTCTTCTTCCTCACCTCTGTACTTAATTAACACTTTTTAAAGTGCACTATATTTACACTTTGTTTGATCGATTCGTCCAGACTTTTTACACAAAACAGGTCAGAGTGACTTGTGACTGTAACTGAGCTTTGTGATAGTCTTGCTTACCATCGCCACACACTTAGCATACCAAACTGCAAAAAAAAAAAAAAAACTCATACTTTTTTCAGGTACCTGTGAAGATTGAGACTCATATTGTACAGGGCCAACCAGGACTCGCGTAGGCGTTTTATGTCTCGCAGAATGTGGACCCGTCCCTCTTCTGAAGTCCTCTCCAAAACCCCCTGACCCTGGACCTCCATCTGCTGCAGCTGAAGCTCCTTCTCGGGAAACTCTCCCAGTGCTCTCTGTGGACAACAACATGGCACTTTAATCACAGAGAAGGGATCAACAGCTATGGAGGCTCAACAGCCAGACTGTTTTTAATCATGCAGCAATCCTGATGCAGCTGCCATGAATCCATTTCATACAGCGTAAGGTCATTGTACAGGTAGTATTTCAAAACTGACACATGATTCATTACTTTTAGTAAGCAGTCGCAGCACACCTATACTGTATGTCATATGTCTGTCTGTCAATCCAGCTGTTAGTGAAGTTTCTTAGTGAAGTACACATGTCCATTAACATAGATCGATAGATAGATATACATACATACATTTAAAACACACAAACGTACCTTTAAAATATACAAAACAGAAGTTTTACAGTGTCTATTTTATGATGTTCAGAGTTCAGTTTCTAGTAGATGTTCTTCCAGGCCAGTGGAACTAAGCAACAAACCACAACAGACACACATAATCTAGCTCCAAAGCCAGCCAATAGCAGCCAGTAGAAGACTTCACACACATTTGGCATTGAGGTTTGGTCTAAATTTATATATAAAAAAAATCTTTATGGAAACAGTTTCTTAAAATCTCTACCAGAAAAATAAGAAAATTACCCTAAATAACCCTAAATCCTCAATAATTTGCACTGTTTTTGTGGTACCAATATCTAGCAGCCATGAGCAGAACAGGAGCCTAAAGGATAGATCGGAATATTTAAACAAGTCTATGACATTACAACTTGTCTGATTGCCTAACTACTTGTGTTCCTTGTCCCATCATTCTTATCTTTCTTTAATATAAGCCTGCTTCAAATAAAGCTGGTACCCTCTGCAGCTGAGGTAAATAATCGGCAAACAGCTAAACGTTACCAGCAGAAACCCTGTTGCACACCTATTCATTTTGAAAGAGCAATGGCCAGTGGGGAAACACTAACATTCAACCGACCAATGGTGTTACTACATCATTTACATTGTTACATTTTGGTTTAAAAACAAATATCTTTTGCTACGTATACACCTCACATTCCCCCTGCTCTGGCGTTTCCCCCTCTCATTCCCCCTGCTCTGGCGTTTCAGAGCCCCTAAACCGGAGACATTTGAAAACACTTCTGACTCGTTTTGGGGGTTGTGTTTCAGTCTCAACGGCTGCAAACGGAGACCTTTGAAAACAACCGGCATGCCTGATTGGGTCACGACGTCTCGTTCTCTGAGAATAAGCTACTAACGTTACCATGGCAACTACCAGCAACGGGCAGGGTATACACACTGCTTCCTGTTAACCCAGTACAGTGAATGTTGATGTGATATGCGGTTTGGTCGTGCTATTTTAAACGGAGATTAGAGCTTCCACTGGAGCTAAAAACACTTGCACGGAAATCCTTTTGGCTCTAAACTCCGCTTGGAAACCAAAACGTAGCAATGTAAATGTAGCCTCAGTAAGTCAGGGCCAGACTTTCGTGTTAATAGGGCTGGCCCTGCTTTGCTGAGGTGCGGTCAAAAAATGTTTTACCAACCTAATTTTTTGGTGTTTTTTGTTAGAATGTCCACAGGTTTTTAAGACACCACAAATGTGTATATGAATGGATACATGATGGAAGAGAGTGTCAGTTTCCAAGGGATAAGTGCCATGCTGCAATGCAAGTGCAATGATTATAAGGCAACATCTAAAGTTATGTGGAATACTTATTTAAATGATTTCTAAACACATTTAACTTACTAACTATCACGTAAGTAAGTGAGTAAGTTGTGCTTATTCCGGTCCGTGTGTTCTGGTTTAACTGAATTATGACTTGTGAGTGACTGACACAGAAAAAAGGGCTGCATCAAATTGTGTCAAATGGGTTCAAGGTGTAAAATCGCATACTTTAGGTAACATGGTGTCAGTAAACTACACATTCATGTTTAATACTGGCTCAGCTGTGATGAGGTCACAAGTTGTTAATTGCAGCTTTCCAACACTGACTCTCTCGCGGCTGGATAAGAAAAGTATGAATTTTTCCTTTTTTAAACTTCAACACATCATTTCCTGCCTGAGGTGAAGCGCACGTATTCCTCTGTGCCGGCTGTTTAATGAGGGCAAACAGACTGAACAAACGGTGTTATTGTGTCGGAATGAATTTCTCCTCTCGGGTACACACGTGGTTTCGGTTTTAGGCTGATAAGACTGATGTTAGTTTTTTTATTAATAAAAAGGAAATCTCAGGAAACCTTTTTCTGCACACTGCTACATATATTTGATATTCATTTTATAGTTAAAAAGAGCACCGCCCCTGAAAAGTACTATAGCTACTTATAACAATGTTCAGTTAATGAAATGCAGAGGTGAAGAATCTCAACCCATGGTAGGTGATGAGATTGGCAGGTAGGTCAGTGTAATAATGAAGACTAATTATAAAGAGTCTCCGTGGGATTCCCATTACAAATTCATGACTAGGGTCATCACTAAGTCACTGTGTGAGCTGCCATCAGTTCTTTCACAGAGGTGGTTGACGAGACAGTAAATCAATGATAGGACAGCTGAGGACAGTGATGTGAATGAATTCCCGAGTTTAGCCATCATGAACCCCCGACACCTGCAGGTCTGGCTTTCCACACCACAAGCAAAACAAACATTTATCTAATCTCCTAATTACACAATGAACCCTAGCATGCTAAACCAGACCGTAGACGTCACCTCTTGGCTGTATCATGATGAAATTACATTTGAAATCATGTTTCGAAGATTTATAGGAATATTACAGGGCCATACCAGTGGCTTTGCACAATCAGCCCGGTAAATCCTATGTACAGTGTTTCCCCTTTCATGCATTCGGCAGCGGCACCAGATTCAGCGACGAGTGAGGATTAACAAAACATCTCACCAAAGGACTGCAGTTGAAAATTTGCCAGCTGGCTAACACTGGCACATTTACAGAAATGTTAATTAATGTGCTTTGCCCTTATAAATAAATACATTTAATTAAATGAAAACCCTCAGACATTGCCACCGTTTAGCAGTCTGTTATTGGACATTTAAAAGCATAGTTGGTGGCATTGAAGGCTCTGCTGCCGGTCTCGTTCAGCGAAGATGAGAGACGATATTAATTCACAGTTTATTAACTAATGTAACGTTAGGCCTATGCCTAGATGGTGTACAACTGGATATACTCTCATCTCATTCATCTAAAATGCATGTTTGATGCTTTCATATGTCAACACTTGGACTAACATTAGCTTGGAGAGCGAATTTACCCGTTGGACCACAGACTAAAGAAAATGACACCACCCAAACTAGCAGTCCGTCCGACCGGCGGTGAGATGTTGCGGTTTGTAACATTAGATTTGGCTTATCAAAGATTCTAGCAAAGCAACACAGTACAGAAAATAAGCAGACAGGTCGGACCACCGTGTTTAACTTTACATCTTTAAAGGGGTGGTTCAGAATTGTGGACATAGGACCTCATTTCCAAGTTAGCCAGTGTGTTATCTATCAGTGGAGACAGTTTAACACTTTTCATCCAGTCCTTCCAGTTGCAGAGTTCACTGGTGCTAGGCTAGAGCAAGTCAACAGTATCTGCTAGCCTGCCACTAAAAACAGTCTTACCCACTCCACAGTACACCCGAGGCAAATAAATTATAACGGCAGACTATCAATGTAAATGTATGTGTTGATAGAATAATGTCAGAAATAAAACTACCCTTGCATCGCATTGCAATAGTTATACTTTGTTCCCTGTAGTTGGTAGCATAGGCTACAGCAGCGGCGGAGTGATATTACCTAGGCTACTGAGAAAGCCGGTTTCCATGACAATCACACGTTTATTTACCTGCTGCTGCAATTTGCATGTAAACTGTCCGAGCTTACATGACTTTTCAGTCAGCAATTACCTAAAGTTAAGAACCAAGAGTATAGTTATACCGTTAGCTAATGTTCTCTCCACAATGCACTGAACTGTAACGTTATCTCCACTAACGTTGTCACTCTTAATCTATCAGTAGCAGCTAGGCTAACGTTATGTAAGGGGCTAGCTTTATTAGCTAGAGTAGCCTACCAAAAGTTATTACCCGTTCATCAGTAGCTGTTGGTGCATCTGGAAAGACGGAAGGAACCGCATTCGTTGTCAGTGACTTGTGCTTCTTTAGATTGCGGGGTTTTTCAAAGTCGTTTGGTCTAAAATCATCACTACACATTCGCCACTTGAGTAGAGTCTCCGCCTTGATGTCCAAGCCAGCAGCAAGAAGCCACAGTTGGTTCCTTTCTGGATCTCCCAATGGAAATGTGTGGAAACTTTGTGGTGCCCATCTGTTTGGTTTATTTTTACAATAGTAAAAATGGATTGGATAGTTTCCAATCCAATGCTTCATTACCAATGTACTAGGCTACTACTAGGTGTCCCGACTGTACTGTGCTTCTCTGTTTACTTTTCGGCGCAGTACTACTAACCGGAGCAAAGTAAAATTCCGCTGCTGCTGAGAAATAGTCCCTCAAAATGTAATGCGATCATTGAGATGCAAGGGTAGTTTTATTTCTAACATTATTCTATCAACATAGACATTTACATTGATAGTCTGCCGTTATAATTTATTTGCCTCGGGTGTACTGTGGAGTGGGTAAGACTGTTTTTAGTGGCAGGCTAGCAGATACTGTTGACTTGCTCTAGCCTAGCACCAGTGAACTCTGCAACTGGAAGGACTGGTGTTGAAAAAGTGTTGAAAACGGTCTCCACTGATAAATAACACCCTGGCTAACTTGGACATGAGGTCCTATGTCCACAATTCTGAACCACCCCTTTAAACATTACAGTTACGGCGGAAAATAACAACCGAAGTAAACAAGTATCTCTGCAATTCAAATCAACGGCCATTTGTCGTCACAGTGATTCTGTCTATAGACTACTTTACAATAAATATAAACATTCTGAATGTGTCCCAGTGTATTTCCCGTTGCAGTGCATGTGAATGACCTTAACTGACAGCAAGTTAACAAGGACCCAGGCTGTTGCCTAGCAATAGAATTCCATTGAAAAGGTCTATATCACCATCTCATGAAGGCTGGTTAGAGGAGGTCATGTTCAAACTCAGTCAAACATACTACTTAATGGGGCTCAACTATTGTACCAAGGCTCAGTCCTTACCACAGCGGCCCAGGTTTCGATTCCGGCCTGCGGCCCTTTGCTGCATATCGACGTTCCCCCTCTCTCTCCCCCCTTTCCTGTCTACAGCTGTCCTATCAATTAAAAAGGCACAAAAGCCCAAAACGTAATCTTCAAAAAAAAAAAAAAAAAAAACATACTACTCAATCCACAATTTATTTAAGAACTGGTAACTGTCCTATATCCATTAATGTGTACATCCCCCTTCCAAATCCTACAGTAATATAAAACTAAGGCCTTAAGACTGAATAATTTTCTCTAAAAAGTGCTGATTGTAAAACCAGACAGACAGACAGACACACACACAGACACACAGACGCACACACACACACACACCTCAGCTTCGTGCTGGCGGCCCTCAGTGCTCCACTCTCCCGAGGGGCTGTGGAAAGACTCCAGCTTCTGCTTCATGATCATCAGCCACTTCTCTATGTTCAGCAGGCTGTCGTGAAAGCTCTCGTGGTCTGCGATGCTCTCCTCACTCTCACGCAGCTTCAGCTGCAAACAAAAGAAACAGATCAGCTGGACTGTCAGTGGCTGGGGAAAAACATTTAAAAATGCATGGAATGCATTGGCAATATCTGCAAACAGTTGCCACTATGCAAACAGTAACTTTCCATTACAGTACCGTAAAATTCATTTTTACCAAGACATCAAAATAAATCCTCGGTGTTTGTTTTGCCTTGTGCAACTGTTTCATTGTAACAGATCAGTGTACTCGGTCACATTGGAAACAATATATATCAGTTTTTAGTCTGAGTAGGGTCCAGTGTTGGTGCCATGTTGTTTCGTATGGAGCCAGTTTACTCGAGAATCATGCTGGCAGTATGTTTTGGATGAAATCACACAGTATTTGGTGAGTGGAGGGATTGTGAGCAAAAGTGCCACATTTGGGTTACCACAGTGTGCACAGAGAGAAACAATTCAATTCAATACACTTTATTTATCCGTTAGGAACTGCATTTGTATAAAGTTCACATACCCAGCAACACAACACAATTTACCACACACATCACATACCAGCAGTCCAACAGTGATCAGTAGGTAAAACTCACAAAGCACAACACATGAAGAATAGGCAATACAAAAAAACATTATGAAGAATGTTAAAATGTATATATAAATAAATGAATAAATAAATAGATCAACTATTCATGAGTCGAATGGATGTAGGCACGGAACTCGACATGGCTCTCTTAGTCCTGAAAGTGAGTGAGCTGTATCTCTGGCCTGAGGGTAGTATTGGCTGTACAGTGCGTGAGTGGTGTCTGAGGCTATTTGTGTTCCTATTAGTTTAGTCCTTCAGTTGTAAATGCTTATCAGTGGTTCCCGATTATTGAAACATTTGTAGAAAGCTGTCAGGACTGACTGGTGAAACTGAAGTTTGCGGAAAAACACGCGCTGCTGACAAGATAGTTTTCAATGAAAAGGGTGCCGTCAATCCAGGAGTGGGCGTGTGAGATGGCTAGGGTGGCCGCGTTTGAAAAAATGTCATAGAAACGGTTTGCCAGATTGGATTACTATACTAGAAAATGGAGAAAGTACCTGAAGTTTCTGGAGGGCTCCTAAGAAGCTTTGTGCTGGGGAGAGACATGTATGATGGGCTTATGGTGTTGTCATTTATACATATGTTTATTTGGTTTATGGTTTACTGTCTATTTTGTTGAATGGTCTGGAATGTTGTAGTTGCCGTTTCATCTTTTCTTGGGGGGGGGGAGATTTGTTCATGTTGCAATTGTATGTTTTGTTGAAAGAATACAAATAAAAAAATGTTAAATCACAAAAAAAGAAAAGATAGTTTTCTAAATGTCAGCACTGTGTGTGTGACACAGCACTGTGTGAACATTAATGCCATTTCAAACCAGGTAAATAACAACAGAAGTAGGTTGGATGCCGTTAACTGTTCTGTCATATTGCTTTTTACAAAACTTTATACTGCAACACAAGCTCAGCTGGCTTTGTTTTTACATGAAGGCCTCTTCTGCTCCGTGAGTTCGCTGGTCTGTGTGTGCGTTGCTGCTGTGTTGTGTGTACAGTAAGTGGATTTACTTGATAGATGCGCCCTGAAGATGCATATGTGAAAAACAAATGAGTCAGAACGTTATCCATTTGAAACCACTCTCCTGTCTTACCCTGGCTGCCTTGTGCAAATGCTTCCACTCAGCATGGAGCCTCTCAAACTGAGTCCTGTTGCTCTGACTGGACGAGACCAGCGTCTCCAACGCTGCGATGTGGGCTTCACAGTCCTCCAGGTCCTTCTGGATCACCTGCGGACACACACAAGACACACAGTGGGACAGCAGGCCAAGGGAAATAACACAACAAAGCCCAACTATCAGTTCAGGCAACACTTTGTTTAACATTCTTTTAAAAAAAAAAAAAAAAAACATCTAATCTGTAGATACTACAACATTCAGTTTGAAAATTTCAGCACAATCGTTTATAATAAATGTAATCACTTTGACAACACACAGTGTTCACAGTGATTACCAAACCCAAGTTTCAATTCTCATTGTGAACTGAAATTAACTGAAACCAGTGGCTGCCTGAACATAACACCACAGCATTCGTTCACAAATGACTGTGATGTTAAGTGTTCAAATGTAGTAATTTAAACACACAGCATTATTCATGTTGTCTGTTATGGATCAGACTGTGTAACTTCCTTCCATCAAGCACTAGTGTCTAGGGCTGTCCCGAATACCATTTTGTGTGCTTCGAAGCTTCGGTACGAATCAACAGTGAATATTCAAAACTTTGGCCGCCGTGGGGGAAAGTCCTGTTATGTTATTTAAACCCCCAATGTAGCAGATGTAGACTTTATATTTCACAAATGCTTTTTTTGGTCAGATCGTTTATCGATCTTGACATTTCCGACTGCACTCGATGGCAGCTTCATTTCACGGAGAAAGAGAGAAAGAAAAGAGACGGAGGGACTTAGGAAACAGTCAGCTGTTACACAAACTCCTGGGCAGTTCAGTGCTTCTTGTGTTTCGTGTTTTACCGTCATAGTGTTTTAAAACTTTCTTGTGGTAGCGATAAAGGCAGTGATGTTTCCCGTTTCCTGTACGGGACTCTCACACCGTCTCAAAACACAAGTCTGATTGCCGGTTACATGACTGGCCACCGCAGCGTGACGTCTGGTTGCATTTCACCAAAAGCTGAATCGGTCTCAACTATATTACAGTACTGTAAAAAAAAAGAAAGAAGGAATATTCAAATCCCAAAATTGGAATTGAAAAACTACCCAAAGAACGAATGTCAAATATTCGGATCCAGCCCTACTAGTGTCTTTGACTTTTTTGAATATGATAAAGCCTACACTGCAAAAAGAGTCAATTTCTGATCTTCTCACTGTGGCTATCTACTGTTACTTTAGAGAAGTTGCATAACACTTGACTTAAATTCATCTGCCTGAGCTGATGGAGGCTACGATGTGACAGTGTACACAGAGCCTCTTGTGTTCCGGCACACATTTGGGCTGACTTGGCCCTGGTTTAGTCTGGGATTAAACTCACCCTGAACTGGTCGGACTGGCTTTTCTTAGCCAGGATGTCAGGCTGGAGGACGTCAGCTGCCACCAGTTGGTCCCGGTGGCTGGCCAGCCGCGAGCGAATCAACTCTGCGGCGTCACCAAAGTCCTTGGTTCTTGAGATTAAGCCCTGAGAGTGTGTGGGGGGAGAGAAATGAATCATCAAGTGTTGTTGTACAGCCGGTCATGTCTGGACTGTATGGTGAAGCATTGTATGAGGAGGATGTCCGCTTTGTTTTCACCTTTTGTTAACAATTCACATTTCCAAAACAGTCCTTTGTACAAAAACATCCCGTGGTCAGTTTTCAATCGAATTTCGTGGAGTTATTTTGTGACCGGCACCTTCAGACACCACCCACCAAGAGCCTGGGTCTGTCCGAGGTTTCTCCCTAAAAAGGGAGTTTTTCCTCACCACTATCGCACTAAATACTTGCTTGCTTTTGGGGAAATTACTGGAATTGTTGGGTCTTTGTAAATTATAGAGTGTGGTCTAGACCTACTCTATTTGTAAAGTGTCTTGAGATGACTTGTTATGATTTGATACTATAAATAAAATTGAATTGAATGAAAATGTACATTTAAATGGATTCCTCTGTGCCATTTTCTATGTAAAAAACTTGACTTAGAAGTGCCCTGCTGTCTAAAACGTTTGATTTGGAGGAAAAAAAAGATTACTCTTAGAAACGGTTTATTTATACTGTAAATATGGCAACTACTTCTGTTTCTCTGCATGTGTTTCTCCTTTTTACATTTTTTATGAAACTTAGAACACTAATACTGTACTGGTCAGCTGAAGAAATGGCTTATAGATAAGATGGCTTATTTATAGATGTACACATTGGACTACTGACTGCCTGTTGATTTTGCTGCCTGCCTGCAGATTGTCTTGGTTTTTTAGTTGCTGTCTTTATCGGATGTGTTGTTACTTGTTGTGTATTGTGCCTGTCTGAATGTTGGTCTGTGTATGTTGCTTTTACGTGATGACTGTAATTAAATCACACATAATATTTTATATAATAATTATTTTTATTTTTTTTTAGGTTGCCATTTTTAAAACTGACCTGGGACAACAGATGACACTTACTTTGCTGTTGATTAATAAGCATTGTCCCTGTCAAATAAACAAATAAATGAAAAGTGATTTTGAGTTTGGTATGTGGTTTCTCCCACACCCTCAGATATTTTATATTTCTTCAGTGTGATTAGTATTTGTGTGTATGAAACAAGTAAGCAAACAAACCATCCATCCATACTGAAATGAGTCCTGCACAAGGAGCTTGGGCCTTCTAAACTATTACTGCACATTACATGTCTTTCATTACATGTCATTTAGCTGACGCTTTTATCCAAAGCGACTTACAATTGCTATATATATATATATATATATATATATATATATATATATATATATATATATATATATATATATATATATATATATATATATATCTCAGAGGTCGCACGCCTCTGGAGCAACTAGGGGTTAAGTGTCTTGCTCAGGGACACATTGGTTGATGTATCGCAGTGGGAATTGAACCCAGGTCTCACCAAAGGCATGTGTCATATCCACTGCGCCATCATCACCTCTTTCAAACACTATTTGGAAATAATATTTTAATTTTAATTTTAATTAATTAATATTTCACTTAATAACATTGACTTTTGTCAGGATGTGCTCTGAAAGTTGACAACCGTGAGAGAAACAAGAAATATAAAATATTTGGTTGTCCTTCGACTGATTTCCAGGTGTTGGGGACTTCTACCGCATGTGTGAAAGAGTCGTATAAATATATATATAATATAATATATATAAACCCTTTAGTGTCTCCGGGGGGGGAGGAGAGATGGGGGGTGGTGGTGTGAAGTCTGATAAATGTCCTCAAGTGTCACTTGAGTCTGCATCGGTTGGTTTTGAAGAATTCACGTTTGATAACAAAAAAAGAAATCTGGAGGCGTGGAGTAAGAACTAAGAGTCCCAGAGCTCTGTAGCCCGCTGCTCATCCTGGATGCAGGCAGGATGCTCCAGGCTACATAAGCTGCTACTAGCATAAACACACCTGATTCTCAACCTGCTAGCTGCCCAGTGGCATATAGGATATAGGAGGATGCTATAGGAGCGCAATGCTAATACTTTTTAAAAGCTTTGTAGACCGAAAACAGCCAACATAAAAAGTTTTTTTTTTTAATTTTTTTTTTTTTTTTTAAAGTGTCTCCTGGGGTAAAAATGTGACTGTGACTGCTGCTAGGACCCAAGACTAAAAACCAACCAATCGAGATATGTCATCAAATATCACATTTAAAAAGAGTTTTGAAAATAACGACACAGAATACATTGGCCAACGTAACGCTGTAAGCACAGTTTTTGACTAAAATGCCAGCTCTATAAGTTATCTATTTTTTATTTTGCTGAATTCCAAAATAAGAGGGTGGATGGGCTGAGTTTTTAACATTACAATTACAAATTTGAAGAGTTACATTAAGAGGCAAAACAATTCAGATACGTAATTTCAATGCATAAA